>NC_061863.1:46554804-46854804 GCF_907164915.1 Impatiens glandulifera | reverse complement strand
TTATCTAAGTCCTTTTCAAAATCGGCCAAACAAAACAACCGGCCTACGGTTGCAAACTTACATAATTTTGATAATTTTAAATAAAATAATCAAAAAGGGAGAAATTGTTAGATAAATTCATACCGGTTCAAATAAACCTAACTTAAACAAACTTCCTACGCAGGAACAAGGAACCGGACCGGATGAACAAAAGAAAACCAACTGAAGAAACCGAACCGGTCAAGCTACCAAACCGATCAAGAGTATTCGGTACGTGACCGCACAGAGGAAGGATCGGCCAAAGCCTAAAAGCCAGATCCATCAAATAGCCGATCAATCCTCAAGACAAACATAACCGGAATAAGCCCGGTCACTTCACTATCAAAAGATATTCGGCCAAGTCAAGCGGCCAACCTAGGCCAAGTCAAGAGGCCGATCTGCACAAGAAGACACTTTGGGTATCTGTTGAGAATGATACCAAAGGAACAGACTGAATACTTCCTTATCCATGCAAGTCTGAGGAAAGACTGTAGGCTGCAGAAAACAGTACTACCGGATCTTTCTACTTCGGGATAAGCCAGAAAGGAAATCTTCAAAGTACAGACAACTGTCCAAGCAGACAGTGCCTACATTGAGTAAAAGACAAACCCAGCAGGTTTGCTTTACAGACCGGCAGGTCTGAAACAGGATGCCAGGTCTGAGATTGACCGTCAGGTCTGAGGAGAAGACCGCAGGTATGAGACACTGAATCACTGCATCTCTGATCAGCCAATCAGATTCAAGGCTTTGAAATATGACCGTTGGCATATTTCACCTATAAAAGGAGGCAGTTGCAGAAGAGTAAATGCGGGACATCAAGCTGACATTAAGGCAGTTACTAAGAATTACAAAGAGAGCATTTACTACAAGTGATAACAGTGTGGTATTCTAAGAAAGCCTAAGTGCTAAATTCTGACTGTGTGTGCTACAATTTCAGTGAGAATTGTAAGAGTGTTATCGAGCAGGAAATAAGTCTCGATCGAATTGCATTTGTATTCCTTAGTGAATATCCTTCTCGCGGTTTCGAGAAGAAGGGGTGACGTAGGAGTTTTATCTCCGAACATCCATAAAATCTGTTGTATTTACTTTCTGTTGGCTTCACTACAAAACCGACTAACCTAAACATACCACCACAAACCAACTTCATACTGACAATACCGAATATCCAGATAACCGAAACCGACCCACCATCCTTCAAATCTCCATCATCCGAAACCGATTCCGCCTATCATACACGTGTACCGCTTCAACTTGAAAGCAAACCTCTTCCGCGCTTGAACCTAGTTCAAGGGTTTGTGACAGGTTGTGTAGTATTGAAACCCCGGTGTTAATCTCTAACCGGATTAACCACCACCCTACGAGTGAGAACCGCTAACCGGTCCAACCCCCGGTCCACCAGCGGCGACCTAGATCCTAACACTCACTAAGGGGTCTTTGGTGATAGCTAAAGGAAAGAAGGTCAGTTCTCTTTATGTGACAGAGACTAAGTCTTACGGGGGAGAAGCAAATGCAGTTAATGATTGTTCAGCACAGCTTTGGCATAAGAGACTTGGTCACTTAAGTCAGAATGACATGCAAATTCTCTCCAAGACAATCGATCTCCAGGGCTTAAAGTCCACATATTTGAAGACATGCACAAATTGCTTAGTTGGTAAGCAACATAGAGTTTCCTTCAAAAGTTTCTCTCTATCTAGGAAGCCCAATATCCTAGATATGGTTCACACAAACATATGTTTTATGGATTCCTTGACTTTAGGTGGTGCTCATTATTACATTACTTTTATCGATGATTGCTCAAGGAAGGTGTGGGCATATTGCTTGAAGACTAAGGATCAAGCATTGGATTACTTCAAGTTGTTTCATGCTGAAGTGGAGAGAGAAACTGGGAAGAAGTTGAAATGTGTTCGTTCGGACAATGGTGGCGAATACAGAGGACCATTTGTGGAATACTGTAAAAGTCATGGGATCAAGCTTTTGAAGACTGTGCCAAAAACACCTCAACAGAATGGAGTTGCAGAGAGGATGAACAGGTCTATCAATGAGAGAATTTTGTGTATGTTGTCTCATGCTAAGTTGCCAAAATCCTTTTGGGGAGAGGCAATAAAGACAGCGGTTGATCTGATAAACCTTTCACCCTCAACTCCTTTAGATGGCGACGTTCCAGAAAGAGTTTGGAGAGGTAAGGACGTCTCTTATGATCACTTGAGAGTTTTTGGTTGTAAAGTGTTTGTTCATGTTCCTCGAGATGAGAGAGCTAAGCTTGATAGCAAGACGAGACAGTGTATCTTTATTGGGTATGGCCACGGAGAATTTGGGTACTGATGTTGGGATCCGGTTAACAAGAAACTCATTAGAAGCAGAGATGTGGTATTCTTTGAAGATCAAACCATTGAAGACTTTGAGAAAAAAGAAAAGCCGAAGTCTATAGAGAATGAATTGATTGACAATGGTAGGATTCGTACACCACAATCACAGCCCAATGATGTGGAAAATGCCCAAGTTGAGGTTGATGAGACTCCTCTAGTTGATGCTGAGCCAACAGAGGAAGCTGAACAAGATGATGATAGTTCTCTAGAGTCACCTAATGATCAGCATATTAGAAGATCTAGTAGGCAGAGACAACCTTCTAGTAGGTATCCTCCCAATGAGTATGTGATGTTGACTGACGGGGGAGAACCAGAAACCTATCAAGAAGTATTGTCTCATGAAAACAAGAACAAGTGGTCGGTGACAATGCAAGAAGAGATAAATTCCTTGCAAGAGAACGAAACTTATGACTTGGTGAAACTTCCAAAAGGAAAGAAGACTTTGAAGAACAAGTGGGTATTCAAGTTGAAGTACCAAGAGAATAGCTCACAACCTCGATATAAAGCAAGACTGGTTGTGAAGGGCTTTGGACAGAAAAAGGGGATTGATTTTGAAGAGATCTTCTCACCGGTTGTGAAGAGGTCATCCATCAGAGTTGTGTTAGCATTGGCTGCTAGTCAAGATTTGGAAATTGAACAACTGGATGTGAAGACTGCATTTCTTCATGGTGACTTGGAGGAAGAGATCTATATGGAACAACCTGAGGGTTTCAAAGTTAAAGGTAAAGAAGATCTTGTCTGCAAGTTGAGGAAAAGCTTGTATAGGCTCAAGCAAGCGCCTAGACATTGGTACAGAAAATTTGACTCCTTCATGGAAGCAAATGGGTACAGTAAGACTACTTCTGATCATTGTGTTTTCATCAAGAGATACGGTGTTGATGATTATGTTATTCTTCTGCTCTATGTTGATGATATGCTGATTGTTGGGACAGATATTGCAAAAATTGAGAAGCTCAAAAGGGATTTGAACAAGTCTTTGCGATGAAGGATTTGGGTTCAGTGAAGCAGATCTTAGGCATGGAAATCACAAGAGACAGAAAGAACAGAACACTTTGGCTATCACAGGAGAAGTACATTGAGAAGGTACTTGAGAGGTTTGCAATGAAAAATGCAAAACCGGTTTCAGTTCCACTTGCAGGTCATTTCAAGTTGAGTTCTAAACAATGTCCTACAAGTGAGAAAGAGAAAGATGAAATGAAGAATGTACCTTATGCCTCTGCAGTTGGTAGTCTTATGTATGCCATGGTATGTACAAGACCGAACATAGCACACGCAGTTGGTGTTGTTAGTCGGTATCTCTCCAACCCGGGAGAAGAACATTGGTTGGCTGTTAAGTGGATTCTCAGATATCTTCGAGGCTCTTCGAAAGCACGTTTATGCTTCGGAAGTGATACTTCTATTTTGGAAGGCGTTACAGATTCTGATATGGCGGGTGATGTTGATTCAAGAAAATCTATATCAGGTTTTTTGGTTACCTTTGCAGGCGGTGCTGTTTCGTGGTAGTCAAGGTTACAAAAGTGTGTTGCTTTGTCTACTACAGATGCTAAGTATATTGCAGCTACTGAGGCATGTAAAGAGGTGTTATGGATGAAGAAGTTCCTACAAGAGTTGGGCCAAAAGCAAGAGAAGTTTACTTTGTTTAGCGACAGTCAAAGTGCCATTCATCTCTCAAAGAATTCAGCTTTTCATTCGAGATCCAAACACATCGACGTGGGATATCATTGGATACGTGATGTGCTTGAGGCAAAAGAGCTGAACTTGGAGAAGATTCATACAAGTGAGAATGGTGCCGATATGTTTACGAAATCCTTGCCTAAGAACAAGTTTGAAGATTGTCGGGAGAGAGCGGGTTTATTGGAGCCCGCGAAGTTGCGCTGACGGGGGAGATTTGTTGGGTCAGCTCATTTGGCAGCTGGGCCTAACAAATTAATAAAGCCCATTAGGGCATATTTAATTAAGGAAAAAAACACAGCAGTTTTTAGATTGGTTTTTCTCTCTCTCTCTTCCAGCAGTTCTTCCTCCATTGAAGCAGCAATTCCTCCATTGAAGTAGCAGGTTCTTCTTCTGATTTTCTTTATCTCTTCTCCATTTGGTTAGCCATCTTTAATGATGATGATAATGTATGTGAATGCCAAGTTAGGATGAGGTCAATTGATAACTTTTGTTAGATTACCTCTAGGCTTGTATTGAACTACATTGTATACCCATTTGATATAGTGGATGATTTAAGTGGCCGAAGTGTCCCGTAGTTTTTACCTAATTTATGTTTTCCACGTAAAATCTTGGTGTTCTGCTCTCTGTTTTTGATTGTTTGATGCTCAATTGTTTTGGCTGCCTATTTGATTACACAAAAGGGAAAAAGAATTGTTAGGCCTTGTTGTAGCTTGTTTATTTCTGAATTGCTAAACAGGTGCTATTATTCGATTTCTCCAACAATAATAATAATGTAAGTAATATGAAATATTTCTACTAAGAAAAATTAGTTAACATATTAATAATTTTTCTTTTTAATCTCACGTATCGATTCCATGATATCTTCAAATGACTTGGTTGGGTTAAATTTTTGTAGATCTTCTTGGCGATCTAATTTAGACACCCACAATTTATAATTAAATTTGGAATTATTTAAATAAAATAAGATGGGACAAATTAATTTAAATTAGTTAAAATGTTAAAGATTAATATTATCTCTTTTAATTGATTTGTGTTTTGCAGATAATAATAATAATAAAAATTCAAATAGGGCCAAGCGCAACAGAACCCAGATCCCTAGACCAAACAGGAAATAAGGAGAATCAGATCTGGACATGATCAAATTATCCAGACATGATGAAAGAAGCAAAGAGCCAAAAGAGAAAGGGATGGAGCAACGATTTGTGCCTGACGATTTGGGGCAGAGTCTAGATGAGAGGAATACATGCAACGACCCTCTAGACGGAAGCACGATGCTCGCCAACAACTAAAGGATCATCGAAGACATCGTGACCTAGCGAACGCCCAGGTGCAAGCACGCGACATTTTCCCTTTCGTCTTCTCATGCTATTTTTCCTCTCCTGATGCTTCCTATCATAACCCTCAGGATCTCCTTTCAAAAAAATGAAAAAAAAATTACTAGGTGCAATGAAAAAAAAAAGGCAAAAAATGGTACACCACCCAACTTCGCATTTTTACTTTCTACGTGCAATGATTTAGTCTCGGGGTCATGGCCCCTATTGTTTTGAGATAGTACACAATGCACGTGATGTTATTTTTACACCTATAATATTATGTGCAAAGATTAGTCAATGAAGAATGACGATCTATTTCAAATTTCAGCGATTATATGAGAGGATAAAATTAGGTACACGGGATTGATCCTTCTCCCCAACGATGAGGTCCCTTTCGAGGGGTATGCATCGTAGGGATGACAAGAAATTCCCAATTGAGATGACGTTCCTCTTAGTTGGCGATTTTTTATGCTCTCAGGTGGGGTGAGTGAACTCTCGCTTATGATTTCTCCATAAAAACAAAATCCCGATTAGGATTCCTAAAACCTAGTCGTTCGTCATTCCCGAACGGTCAAGCCATGTCGAAATCCTTTATGTGTTTACTATACTTATATAAATACGTATATGCATTATAGTTGAGATATGCGCTCAAGAGTACATTCTGTCTTTTTATATAAAAAAAAAAGAACAACAATATTTCCTTGTTTTGGGTGTTTGTTTGTTAGCTGTTTGGATTGCCCATCGCAAGAGTTTCGAGTTAAACCATGACATGTCATGGCTAAAGCGAGATAGAATATTTTGAGGAAATGTCTTAGACATAAAAGTCATGACCACCACAAGTTATATGCCTCAATTAGGTGACACGAAGACGGTGCAAATCTCGACAAGAAAGACGCTACAAGAGGCACATCAAGGCAACTGAAGAAGGTGAAAGACCAAAAGACAAGGAAGTAAGGAGCTTAGAGAAGACTTTATTTTCATATCCATTATTCCTTTCTATCCATTGAACGTAAAACATTTCTTATATTTTGAAAAAATATTGTGCGCATTTGTAAGGCGAGGATGAGTGGTATGAGTTTGTAACAAATTATACGATTTATGACTAACTACCATATTTGATACTAATAAAAATGACAAGTTGGAAAATGTGCGCCTATTTCTCTTTAAGAACACGTATGTTCATAAATGTCGACACATGTCATCATACGATTATGTGATTTTTCTTCCTAACCATCTTTCTAAGATCCACATGTTCTTCACAATGAACCAAAAATGAGATCCACTAATTGAAAGCATCGCAAAAGTCACATAGATGATTAGGCTTCGTGCACATAAGATTTTCATTTCATGTAGACATGGAAGCGTCATAATTCTAAATGACGCACTCATAAAATTTGTCATTCCTTTATTTTGAGAAAAGGACGATCATGTCATCTGGACAAGGGCATTTATCGATCCACACAACGATCAGGAGAAATGCAAAAACGAGAATGGAAATCATTTACTCAAAATCCTATACATTAGTATGTTCTAGATAATGGATATAAGCTCATTTTATCCTTTTAAATAATCTTTGAATTCTTATAAATAAAAGGAGTAACTATAAAAGTTAACCATGTGATAATGGAGTAATGCATTATGGATATACAAGCAAGCGAAAAATGCTAGCTCGATGTAAAAATTGAGATATGATGCACTACATTGATGGGAGGCCTATTATAGTTTGTTGGATCTTTGACAAACTACCATGTGTATAAACGATGAAATCTTGAAGCAACTTAAGTATGCAAAGATGTTAAGGACGAACACGTGATCCACGATGCATGGTCATGTCCATTCATCAATTTTCAATTCATGACATGATCTCTTGATCATGACCCACAACTTCAAATCTCAAGAGCTCGACTGAAGATTGAATACAAGTGCGAGAAAGAGCCTCACCCCTCAAATGTCATATATGTTAGGTACGCTCAACAAACTTGAAGAGAACTCATTAAATCATTTTAAAGAATATTTGATTGACCATTCGTAAGATTGTATTTGTGTATGCATGCATTAACATCATTTGTATTGAAAACATTTGCATCAACAAACGTAAAAAATGAAAATAATGATAACAACATCAATGAGAATGAAACTATAGTTTCTTACACTAAGGCAATTTAAAATAAAATAAATGAAAAAAACAACGAAAAAATGAAAAGGGGGTGAAACTATAGTTCTCATACTAAGGGATACTCTAATAAAATAAAATCTTAGTTCATACACTATGGTATATTCAAGGGGGAAATGGAAAAAAATGACAAAAAATATTCTCATGACCTTAAATTTTGTTTCGACATAATCCTCTCTTAAGAGGATACGTAGGCAGTTTTGTCTTGAGACCTGGTTATAATAATTCGTTTTCCAAAACAACAATGTGAGAAAATGTTGCCAAGATCTCTCTCAAAAAGGGAGACAAGAAAAAAAACGAATTTTGAAAACAAGTATGAGTCGAGATTAAAGTCTCCATTCAACGATCATTTCCAAAGGAACTCGATATTTCACTCAACGATTCGAGCAAAGGATATTTTATTGCATCGTTTCGTATACTCGCGATTAATTCTACAAAAGGGAAATGAAAGATTGTGGAAAAGATTAAAATCTAAGCTTAAATCACGTGAATAAAGAAAATTATTACGCTTCTAAAAAAATTAATGTTTCAAAAAAATAGGAGATGACTCAATACTAGAGGCTTGAGAAAAAAATGAGTCAAGGTAATCATCATTTTGAGGTGTTAAAATCAAGAGCATATGTGTACTGATTCTATTTGATTAATACTCAAAGTGGATGAGACATTGAAATCACCACTCAATGTTATTGAGTTCGCATCTTGTTTTACCCCAAAATAACAAGAGTGTACCGATTCTGTCAGATAGTACTCTAATTACAATAAGAGCTCTATGAAGTCGTGAATGATAAAGAATCTCTAAAAAATATTTAATAAAGGAAGTTAGACGAAATTTTAAAGCACGTGGCGCAAAGTTGAAAACTACATTTAAGACGTCAAAAATAATACTTGGGCAAGAAAATTCACGTTCATACAAAGATTTTTTTTTCAAAATAATTGCAGAACAGGATTCAAGTGCATTGTTGATAAAATTTCATCAAAATAAAATATAAGAAAAATTGTTCTCCTTTTAAAATTGTCCAAAAGCAACACTCGAAATGAGACTTCAAACATATTTTGCTTCGAGATTCGTTTTAAAATGAGAGAGATCAAGGCATGCCTTAACTCACAAAAAAATGTGGAAAATCCTAGAAAAGTGCTAGGGGAATTTACCAAAAGTACAATAAAAAGTGAAAAAAATCTTTGACAAGTGATAGGGGAATTTTCCAAAAAAAAAAGTTCTCAAATCATGCATTGGAGTCTTTTCCCAAAATAAATGAAGCGTCGAAGTTTTCAAAAAAACGAGAAACCCAAAATCGTGATGAAAATTGTTTTCTTGAAGAAAAAAACCAAAGTGGTCATGACTCGAAAATTGAAAAAAACAAAAACAAAATTGATGATGAAACGACCTGAGATAATCTTCTTAGGATTATACCCTCCAGGTTTCCTATTTATAGGTCTTCGTGAGATTTTTAGCTAACAAATATTAAAAAATATCTTTGCACAGAAGCACCCCACCGAGGCATGAAGCAATTATAAAGATTAAGTATTAAGTCACTTATTGTGCAAATGACGCAACCCAAATTACTCTTGTGTGATCAGGCACGTGTTTCCTCAAATTACGTAGTCACAAGACCGATAAAATTGTTCAGATGGCAATTTACCGAGTTAGCGCAAACCTTTGTTTATATCACGAATTATGTCACATAACTCGAACTAGTTAGACACGTTCACTCGGACTAATTAGATACACAATCAGGACTATGATCATGATGTTAAGATGATGCAATCACCCACCTAAGGAAGAGCGTCAACCCTCTAGCTATCTACGTAGTTGGTCTACGGACTATAGTGGTGTAAGATTAATGTATTTGGTTTTCCACTCGATTTGAAGACGATGAAAACCCCCTTGGCTATTTTACGCAGCTCGTCTAGGGGCTATAGTAGCATGAAATTAATGTATGTGTAAGATGTCCACCCACAAAAGAATGCAAACGCTTCAGTTATCTCACATAGCTAGTCTTTAAACCATAATAGTTTGTGATCTATACACCGCGTTCATCAATCCGCAGAATAATGAAAGCCTTTTGGCTATTTCATATACCTGGTCTTCGGACCATAATAGAGTGGTATTAATATACTATTTTCATTAGTTTGAGAGATGATGCAAACATTTTGCAGCGTTTCATAATGTCCCGATATCCATGCCTGGATGAGACTCTTGCGTTACTAATCAACACATTGGACAGAGTTAAAAGTCAATTCTACCACGTTTCATGAATGAAGTAAGGAAAACATCTTTCAAGATCTAAATCTTCCGACAAGGCAACCAACGAGCACCGAAAATATTGGGGTATCATCAATCATGTGATCGTTAGGCTTTATCTATCCATCCTTTTAATATTTTTCTAAATAAAACGAGTCTAAATAAAATTAGGTTATTTATAAATGTGATGTCTATAGTGTCAAACTTGGATATACATTTTTCAAAACTCGATAATAATTTCCAAACTTTGTCCAAAAGTGACATTCTGTAAACACCTATATTTTACACAATCGGTTCATAATTAAATTTGGACTTATTTAAATAAAATAAAATGGGGAAAATTAATTTAAATAAATTAAAAGGTTAAAGATTAATGTTATATCTTAATAAAAAATCAAAATAGGGCCCAAACGCAAGAACATCAAGATCCTTAAACCAAACATGCACTTATCCTTAAATGGGAATTAGATCTGGACATTATCAAATCATTCAAACCTGATGAAGAAACAAAGAGCCAAGAGAGAGGCCTAGTAATTTGGGACAGAGTCTAGATGAGAGGAATATAGGCGATGACCCTCCGGACGGAAGCACGATGTTGATACAGAGGTGAATGAAGTTTAATCTAACAGTGGTAAATGATCCACGTGGAAACACTAAGAGTTGACATATGTCTATTTTAATTGTTGTCTTAATGTCTTTTAGTCCTTGAACTATCTTATTTTTTTATTTTGGTCATTGTATTATTCTCTGAGAGGATTGTTATATAACTCAGAAGAATATCTTGCTTAAGAAGTTATGAAATGAATGAGCAGTAGCTCTCTTGTTCTTCTTTCTTCTCTCAAATTCTTAGGTTATATTCATCTTCTCAGGTGAATAGTTTCTTTTCTCATCTCAACTTATCTCTTATTTGTATCATTTGGTATTTAAGCCGGCGGTTCTCACGATGGTTGAAACTAGACATCAGTCGGACAACTCCTTGCATACATCGGTAGATTCAATTTCTCAAACGTTATAGGAAGTGCAAAAATGGATGGAAAGCAAGGTAGGTTCTATTGAAGAACAACTACACATATTGGAAAGTAGAAATCTCGCTGATAACCCAGAGGAATCAACAAGGTTGTTCATAAATGCACCACCAAGGGATAGGCCTTATGTTCCACCAACTCGATTGACGAATGTGGATTTCCCCAAGTTCGATGGAACGGATGTGGAAGGCTGGCTGATTTCAGCAGAACAGTTCTTTCGTGTGGACAGAACTGCAGACGTGACGAAGGTAGAGATTGTTCCCATTCATTTCTTTAGGAATGCTCGGACGTGGTACGGATCTTACCTGCAATCAAGAAACCCAACGGTATCTCTCACCTGGATAAGCTTCAAGAACTCGTTACTCCAACAGTTTGATCTCTCTATTTACGATACACCAATCAGCAGGCTGATGAATCTGAAATAAACTAACATTGTTAAAGAATATAATATGAGGTTTGTTATCTAAGTGGATTAAGAGGAGAGATCTCAAATATTGTTAGATTTTCACAACCTGAGTCCCTAAATGCAGCTATGGTAGTAGCTAAAGTGCAGGAAGCCACTTATAAAGCCTTATTGACAAGTGGTCATTTATAGAGTAACCACCCACCCCTTTTACCTACTCTCAATCTCCCAAAATCCAACTGGCCTAATAATCCTAAACCCCATCAGCCAACTCTTAATTGCACTTCACCTTTTATCCCGAATGTTAGAAAAAGGTATATGCAACAGATGGACCCGAAAATACTTGATGATCGCAGGAAAAAAGGTCTTTGCTATACATGTGATGAGAAGTATGATGTTAATTACAAATGTAAAGCTAAGTTGTTTATGGTTACAGTAAATGATGTAGGGGAATGTGAGAATTTCTTACCGGAATATGGCGAAGATCTTAACAGTTCCAAATCAGCCAACGATACACCCTCTATTTCTATCCATTCTTTGTCTGGATCCAAGAACTATCAAACTTTGAGGATTTCTAGTAAGATTGGACTACTACTTGTTATAATTCTCATAAATACAGGTAGTACCCACAACTTTATCAATTCTAGAATCCTTAAGAACATTAATCACCCTATTTTACCTACTCAGTCTCTATCTGTCAAAGTGGCTGATAGTTTTAACCTAATAAGTGAGGGACATTGTAAGAATCTTAACTGGACTATGAATGATGAAGAATATATGGCTGATATGCGGGTACTGGATATGTCCAGTTATGATGTAGTCCTGGGCATCGAATGGCTTATCACGATTGGTCATTCCTGTTGGGATTTTGAGAAACTGACGCTCTCTTTTAATCAAAAAGGTGAAACCCGATTCCTATAGGGCGTTAATCAAACGAATATCAATATCATCAAAGGAGATAACTTACTAAAGATGCTGAAAAAGGGAAACAAAGATGCTTTTGTTCAAGTAAGAAATCCACAAGAAAGTATGAGTCAATTCTTTGATATTTCAGTTGTGAGTCTTCATGAAGCACCAGAAGAATTGGCTCACATACTTGCGACTAGGGATGGCAACGGGTACCCTACCCGCCGGGTAGTAAAGTACTCATCCCCGAACCCGAATTTCAAATTACTACCCAACCCCGAACCCGACGAGTATCTCTATTTATATCCCCATTCCCGATTCGTCGGGTACCCGATCCCCGACGGGTACCCCATTACCCGATATGAAATATTAAAAAATTATATTTAATTAACTAAAATTATATAAATTAAATATAATATGTTACTATAAAATATAATTAACCTAAAACTATTAATAAATATTATATCCTTAAACAATAGACAGAAAAGCATCCACACAGAATATAAATTCATCCATACTACAAAATTACAGAAAAAAAAAACTTAAAAGTGAGAGCATAATTCTTAATTAAACACAAAAACTTCAGAAATCATCAAATTAGTTTTCTCACAAAAAGCATCATTCTTGAATACATTTCTTCAACACATGTAAATTATAACCTACAAAATCAAAAGAAAAAACAATCAACATTAACAAATACAAAAAATAGAATTAAGATTAAAGTATTTAACTAATAACATACCTCAAATCTTCGACAAACAATTAATTACTTAGAAAGTAAATTCCTCGTCAGGATCACATATAGTAGATGTGCAATCATCAAATGAAGATGTAGCTAAGAATTAAATATAAAAAAAATACATACATTAGTAACAAGAGTGAATTTATATTAAGTATAACATATAAATATTTGTATTTACCTAAATTGTCGTCACAAATCCAATATCTAGTGCACATTAGTGCTTCCAACATTCCGGGAAGAAGTTGATTGCGGTGAGGACCATTTAATCAGCACATTAGTGATTCTACCACTCGTACTAAATGAAGATTCTGATACAACGGTAGATATAGGTATGGCAAAGATGTCTCGGGCAATCATTTGTAAAGTATTATATTTTGTTCCATAAGTACTCCACCAATATAAGATATCAAAATTACCGGTATCAATGATGACCACTTCCTCTAAATAAAAATCCAACTCTGATTTAGAAGTATCTGTTGACATATTTAATTGAACAACAAACTCATTATATCCAGCTGAAATATTCCAATCACTTGAAGTTTCACCACTATTCATTATCATGGTATGAGAAGAAGTAGAACCACACTCATTGTTACGATTTTGAAACACACTCTTACTTTTCATCAAAGTCTGATATTCAACAAGTAAATCAGCACAAATGCTTCGAATCCTATTTACTTCCAAAACTTCATCAATCCCATAAATTTTAGAGAAGCAATAACGTAACAATGTCAACTTAAATCTAGGATCTAAAAGTGTAGCTACTCCCATAAGCCCATGAATCTCAGACCAGTATTTATCAAACTTGACCTTCATTTGTTCAGCTATGTCCCTAATTAATGGATTAGAATCACATTTCCAATTGGATAAAGAAAACTTAATCTCACAAAGTTTTTGGAAATATATATTAGCAGTGGGATAGTTACTTCCTGAGAATAACTTTGTGATATTATAGAATAATTCCAACTTTGAGCAAACGATACTCACAAATTCCCAATCCATTTGTGTAGGAAGAAATGTATAAGAAGACTCACTAAACATCAACCTCTCAAAAACATCTTTATAAATTAGAGTTGTTTGAAGCATAAGAAAAGTAAAGTTCCATCGAGTTTTACAATCAAGGGCTAACTTTTTTGAATAAGAAATTTGTAGATGACCACAATTTTCAATGAACTTCTCCTGTCTTTTTGGACTTGCTCTCCAAAAAGCAACATTATCTCGAATTTTTTCAATACCATCTCCAATAACATTTAATCCATCTTTGACAATCAGATTAAGGATGTGAGCACACCATCGCATCTGAAAATATTTTCCACGCAATAATAATGTAGATGCATTAAGTTTTTTGTAAATAAGATCTTTAACAATTGCTTCATTTGCACTACAATTATCAACCGTCAAAGTAGTGAGCTTCCTATCAATAACCCAACTCATCAAAGTGTCTCTTAAAATGTCAGAAAGAACATCTCCTATATGTGGGGCAGGCACATATACAAAGCTGATAAGTCTTTTTTGCAAGTGCCATGATTCGTCAATCCAATGAGCAGTAATAGCCATATAACCTTGTATTTGATTTTTGGAATTCCACATATCAGTGGTAATAACTATTCTATTTTGACTTGACTCAATTTGTTTGATCACTTTGGCTTTGAAAGTGTGATATTCACTCAAAATGTCGACTTGGAGGGTATTTCTAGAAATCATAGTGAACAACGGTTGTATACTATTCACAAAATCTCTAAAACCTTCATGGTCAACTATCAAAAGAGGATAGTCATGCCTAATAATCATTCTTGCTAATTTTTTTCGTGACATATCTTGGTCAAAAGTCATATTAACAATCTTTGTTATTCCATCTTCACCCTTTTCAGCCTTTAGATATTTTTGATTCATCTGATTGATATCTTTCATCTTCAATTTTGGACAAGTCCAAAGATGAGCCCACAAATTTTTTGTGCCATTTTTTGAATAACCTCCTAGTTGCTTCTTACAATGGTTGCATATTGTTTTAACTTTTCCATTTATATTTTCTTTTAGAAAATCATTCCAAACATTTGAAAATAACTTTCTTTTCTTCCCAACAATGGTATCATCAACATTTGTTGTAATTACCCTTGTTGTAATTACGCTAGGAATTGAATTTGATGGAACATTTTTAATGGCTGGAGATACTTGAACATTAATGCTATCAGTTGAAACTTGAGTAGTTTCCATGTTCGGTGCCGTTAAACTCATTCTTTTTGTAAAAGCTAAAAAAATCAAATATAAAAATAAGGATTAATATGATTCTTTAACTTGGTCTTATATATTGATATTTTTTCCAAAAATATTTATACAAATAATAAATATTAATATATTGAACTATTATTCCCTAAATATAGTTAAACATAATATTTAAAAAACTCTTTTATTTTTCAACTAATATATTGAACTAAATATAAGGAATTTTTAATATTCCTTATAAAAAACCCTAGTTTGTGAGTTGTGAAAATCCATCTACATTACATGATTTGGATAAATTTTTATAATGTTTGATGTGGTTTATTTAATCTGAGTCAAATAACTTATAGGCATATTACATATATAATGAAACTATGAAAGTATGTCTAAATCTATTGCCGCATATATAAGTTATTCCACATATTAAACACATATATATATAATCGGAAAATATCTATTAATCAAGAGATTCCACATATTAAACAAAAAAAATCTATAAATAATGAAAGTATTACTTACCCACGTTGTGTTGTAGTCGTGTAGAACTTATAGAAAAAATCAACTTTGTTGCTGTTAAAACAGAAGAAGAAGCTACAAAAAAAAGATTGAAGATTAAGTTAATAAATAAATAAATATAAGATTGTAAAAGTTGAAGACAAACATAAATTTATTAAATAAGAACATTACTTACTTTCATAGTTATTGTTATCGGAGATTTTGAACAAAAACTAGAAGAAGGTTGAAGAAGATAGAAGTTGAAGACTTGAAGTAAGGTTGAATGAACAATGAACATCTTATGAGAGAGAAACACTTATTACAATTTACAAATGAACGAAATGATGTTAACTTGTTAAACGTGATATGTAGGAAGTAGGAACTAGGAAATGATGTTAAGTGTGATGTTAAGAGTAATGATAAAATAATTAATATATTTATTTAATGATAGTTAGTAGTTACAAGTTATGACATGAAATTTGATAAGTCACTTAAATTTTATTAATATATATATTAATATTAATATATTCGGGTATTGAGTATCAAGTTTGGGTTTCAAACACTCCCCATCCCCGACCAGGTACCATTTTTCACTCCCCATCCCCGACCCCGACCAGGTACCATTTTTCACTCCCCATCCCCGACCCCGACCCCGAACCCGATTTAAAATACCTGAACTCAATCATCAGGTACCCACAGGTATTGGGTATACAGGTACCCATTTCCATCCCTACTTATAACATATGAAGACTTATTCTATAAATCAGTGGGATTACCTCCTGCACGGGCTTTTGATCATCAAATTCACCTTAAGGAGGGAACTCAGCCGATATGTTTGATATCATATGGGTATCATGTCATTCAAAAGGGGGGAAATTGAGATCATGGTAGATGATATGCTAGATAAAAGAATAATACAGCATAGTCATAGTGCATTCGCAACACCAGTGGCCCTAGTACGAAAAAAAGATCTTTCGTGGAGACTATGCATCGATTACAGACAACTAAATGCAGCTATAGTGAAAGATAAGTTTCACATACCAATCATTGAAGAACTGCTTGAAGAACTGCATGGTTCAGAAGTTTTTACCAAACTCGATCTTCGCTCAGGCTACCATCAGATTCGAATGAATAAAACAGATTGTCACATGACTGTCTTCCGTACTCACGAGGGGTTGTACGAGTTTTTAGTGATGTCGTTTGGATTGACCAATGCGCCATCTACTTTTCAAAGTCTCATGAATTCAGTGCTGAAACCTTTCTTGAGAAGGTTTGTGTTAGTATTTTTTGATGATATTTTGGTATATAGCAATAACTAGAAGGAACATCTGCACCACTTAAAACAAGTAATGGAGACCTTAAGAAGCAATACTCTATTTCTCAATCGTGAGAAATGTGAGTTTGGAAGTAGTCAGATTGCTTACCTAGGCCATATTATTAATCGTGAGGGTGTAGCTACTAATCCGGAAAAACTTAGGGCATAGAAAGTTGGCCAACACCGGACTCGATCAAACAACTACGAGGGTTTTTAAGTCTTACATGATACTATAGAAGATTCATCTGGAACTATGGGGTGATTGATCGTCCTTTAATAGAACAGTTAAAGAATGGAAACTTTGTATGGAACGATCAAGCTGATGAAGCATTTAAACTGCTCAAATCACGTATGATGACTCCTCCAATCTTGGGTCTTCTAGATTTTTCTATTCCGTTTGTGGTAGACGTCGAGTGGCTTCGGCATTGGGGCAATATTGGTGCAAAACAACTGTCCCATAGCTTTTATCAGTCGAGCAATACCTGCTGCAAAGAACCCTCCATCAACATACGAAAGAGAGTTATTAGCTCTCACATTTGCAGTAGAGAAGTGGAGACCATATTTACGTTATAAACCGTTTGTGGTAAAAATAGATCATGAGTCTCTTAAAAACCTTCTTGAACAGCGAGTTCAAACCCCATCTCAAGAGAAGTGATTGTACAAGTTGATCGGTTATGATTTCTCTGTGCAATACAAGAATGGACGTGATAATGTTGTTGTTGATGCTCTATCTCGAAGACCTACAGAAGTGCAGTGTGCTGGCTTGTCACTGTATCATTCACCTGTCAGAAAAAGAATCAACTCAAGTTGGAGTTCTGATCCCCAAATTGATTAAACTAATTGAGGAGATAAAGGAGGATAATGAGACACACCCGAGATTTACCTTCATTGATAGCACACTTTGTAAAAATGGCAAATTAGTGGTTGGCAATGATCCAGAATTGAAAACAAACCTTATTGCTTCTATGCACAATAGTCCCACTAGAGGTCATTCAGGTATGTCAGTAATACTAAAAAAATTACAACAAGTATATTATTGGACATGTCTTCTAAGAGATGTTCGAGAATTCATACATACTTGTGATGTTTGTCAATGAAATAAGGAAGACAATGCATGCCCAAAAGGCCTTAAACAACCCCTGCCCATCCCAAATAAATTTTGGGAATCAATATCGATGGATTTCATTGAACACTTACCAAAAGCTGGAGGAAAAACAGTTATTCTGGTTGTGGTGGATCGTCTCTAAAAAATGGATCACTTTATTGGTCTTCGACATTCTTTTACAGCAAAGAAGATAGTATAGGTTTTCATTGAAAACATCTTCAAACTCCATGGTATGCCACTCTCGATTGTAAGTGATCGAGACAAAATCTTTCTCAGTACCTTTTGGCGTGAGTTTTTGAAATTGTAGGGTGTACATCAAGCTTTATCTTCAGCTTATCATCCGCAAACTGACGGGAAAATAGAGGTAGTAAACCATTGTTTGGGAATTTACTTGAGGTGTATGGTAGGACAACGTCCACACCAATGGGATAAATGGCTTGCTCTCGCGGAATGGTGGTATAATACCAACTTCCACTCTGCCGTCCAAACCTCTCCTTTGAAGCAATACATGGTTATAAACCACTGATACATGTCCCATATCTGGAGGGGGACTCGAAAGTTGAAGATATTAACCAAACTCTTCTAACGAGGGAGACAACACTTCAACTTCTCATGTTTCATTTGGCAAGAGCTCAGAATCGAATGAAACAAGTACAAGATAAACAGAGAAAAGATGCAGAATTTGCAATGAATGATTGGATTCTGGTTAAGCTACAACCCTACCGTCAATTATCAGTAAGGAAGAAATATCACAAACTCTCTGCTAAGTATTTTGGACCTTTTCGTGTTATGGAGCGAATTGGAAAAGTGGCATACCGATTGGAATCGAGGCAAGAGGCAAAGATACATAACGTCTTCCACATCTCTCAACTGAAGAAATACATTGCCACGTCGAGTAGAGTGGAAGAAATTCCAAGTTTGAACATACCTGATGGGATTCCAGAGGACATTCGGGATGAAAGGGAAGTGATCATGGAAGACGGTTGTTGTCGTCAAGTGCTGATTAAATGGTCAGACCGTGGAGAAGAGGAGAATTCGTGGGAAGATGTAGAAGCACTGATTTTCCAGCACCCGGAGACCTTTGTGGCTTGGGGAAATAAGAAGAAACGTTCAGTTCGACTCCGACGAGGACGCCGAAGTTCTAAAGAAGGGGGTATTGATACAGAGGTGAATGAAGTTTAATCTAACAGTGGTAAATGATCCACGTGGAAATACTAAGAGTTGACATATGTCTATTTTAATTGTTGTCTTAATGTCTTTTAGTCCTTGAACTATCTTATATAGTTATTTTGTTCATTGTAGTATTCTCTAAGAGGATTGTTATATAACTCATAAGAATATCTTGCATAAGAAGTTATGAAATGAATGAGCAGTAGCTCTTTGTTCTTCTCTCTTCTCTCAAATTCTTAGGTTATATTCATCTTCTCAGGTGAATAACTTCTTTTCTCATCTCAAATTTGGGACAGAGTCTAGATGAGAGGAATATAGGCGACGATCCTCCGGACAGAAGCACGATGCTCACCAACAATCAAATGATCACTGAAGAACTCGTGATCTGGAAAACACATAGACGCAAGTAACATGCGGAAAGCGCACCATTTTCCCCTTTCGTCTTCGCCTGCTTTTTTTCTCTCTTGATGCTTCCTATCATAACTCTCAGGATCCTCTTTCCAAAAATGACAAAATAATCTTTGATTTACCAAATCAAATGACTAGGCTGCTTTGAAAGGGTAGATTATAAAGGAGAGGCCATGAAGAATAAAGGAGTGGAGATTGAGAGAGATGACTGGGTGGCTCTCGATAGAGAAAAAATCAGGAAAAGAATATCCAAAATGGAGAGCTCAAACAAAGAACGGGTTGTTCCTGCTTTCGGATAGTTAGGAAGACATCTTGTTGGGTTGATCATGTTGTAAAATGTATTTTCTTATGGTTTGATACTATTGTAAAACGGGTATCTTTGTTTCTCAAGCCTCCGCTACTCGTCTCAAGGTACTGGCAAATTATTTATTTACTTTTAAATTTATGACTCATGACATAGACGCATGTCCTTAGAACAGAATGATATAAAACTAGACACATGTTGAGGTTTAGATTTACCCTTAGTTGCATGTTCTAGGATTGGATAAATAAATAAGGTATAAAATAATATTATTTTAAATGGCCAAAAGTTTAAAATAGATAATGTTGTTTGACGGGTACATGAGACATAACATTGGTTTTTTTTTTACGTGTAACCATGCACATAACCAAAATAGAATATCTAAAACGCGTTTGAGCACGCAAACTATTTTTCTTTCCTATTTTTTCGAAAAGTAAATTAAGTGGCAGCTCTAAAAAGTTAAAGAGTGTCTAAATCAACGTTTTTAAATACACTTTAGTCAAGCCTACCATTTTGGTTCTTTGTCTCACTCGAGACTCAAGAGGAATGTGAGTTATATGGCGCGACTATCGAGTATCGAAAACTTTTCTCATTAATGGGCAATTTTTGGCGTACACTTAGTGAATTTAAATACTTTAATTTTATTATAAAAACACTTAAGGTGTGTTTGATGAGGGGGAATTGGAATTGGAATTGGCATTGGCATTGGAATTCTAATTCCAATTCCATGAGAATTGGCATTGAATTACAATTCAATTCCTATGTTTGGAAACATTATAGAGTTGTAATTCAATTCCAATTCCTAAGTTTGGGAAAATGATAGAATTGTAATTCAATTTCAATTTCTATGTTTATAAAATAAAATATCAGTTCAAAATGTTAACTTCTTAAATATGTTTTCACGTTTTTGTCACGTTTAATACGTTTTTGACATTTTAACACGTTTTGACATGTTTAACACGTTTAACACATTTTTGACATGTTTAACACGTTTTTGGCACGTTTAAACACATTTTTGACATGTTTAACACGCTTCACACTTAAAACACATTTTCACACGTTTAACATGTTTTTCACGTTTTTGGTATATTTAACACATTTTTGACAATTTTAATACGTTTGACATGTTTTTCACAAGTTTTGACAAGTTTAACACGTTTTTCATGTTTTTGACACGTTTTTGACATGTTTAACACGTTTTTCACACGTTTAACATGTTTTTCACGTTTTTTTGCACGTTAAACATGTTTTTGGCATGTTTAACACGTTTTACATATTTTTGACATATTTTTCACGTTTTGGCACGTTTTTCACGTTTAACATGTTTTTGATATTTTTAAAACGTTTAACATATTTTTCACACGTTTTGATAAGATTAACACGTTTTTCACGTTTAACACATTTTTGACATGTTTAACACGTTTAACATGTTTTTTACATGTTTTGGCACGTTTTACACATTTTTAGCACGTTTAACACTTTTTAACATGTTTAACACGTTTTTGATACGTTTCACATATTTTGACAAGTTTAACACATTTTTGGCACGTTTAACACGTTTTTCACGTTTTTGGCATGTTTAACACATTTTAAACATGTCACAAGTGTGTTATAAATAGGCCAAAATGTATTAAACATTTCAAAATGTGGTAAATGTGCCAAAGTTTATCATACGTGTTAAACGTGCCAAAAATGTTTCAAACATACCAAAACGTGTTAAACGTGCAAAAAACGTGAAAACATGTTAAACGTGTCAAAAATGTGTTTAACGTGCCAAAAAACATGATAAACGTGTTTAATGTGTTAAAAACGTGTTAAACGTGTCAAAAATTTTAAAATATGTTAAACGTATCAAAAATGTGTCAACATGCCAAATAAGTGAAAAACTTGTTAAACGTGCCAAAACGTAAAAAACGTGTTAAATGTGTTTAAAATGTGTCAAACGTGTCAAAAACGTAAAAAAACATGTAAAACGTGTCAACAACGTGTTAAACGTGTTTAATGTGTTAATAACGTTTTAAACATGAAAATGTGTCAAAAACATGTAAACGAGCCAAATATGTGAAAAACTTGTTAAACGTGCCAAAACGTGAAAAATGTGTTAAACGTGTCAAAAATGTGGTAAACATGTTAAACGTGTCAAAAACGTGTTAAACATGTCAAAAACGTGTTAAACATGCCAAAAACATAATAAACGTGTTAAAAACGTGTTAAGTGTGTCAAAAACGTGAAAACATGTTAAACGTGTCAAAAACGTATTAAAAACATGTTAAACGTGCAAAATATGAAAGACGTGTTAAAAGTGTCAAAAATGTGTTAAACGTGTTAAATGTGTCAAGGACGTGAAAAACGTGTTAGATTTGTCAAAAATGTGTTAAACGTGCCAAAAACGCGTTAAACGTGCCAAAAACGTGTTAAACGTGTCAAAAACATAAAGACGTGTTAAACGTGTTTAATGTGTGAAAACGTGTTAAACATGTCAAAAACGTGTTAATTTGAAATTACAATTCCGACCTAAAAAAATTGGAATTCAAAACTCTCAAATTACACTATATTGAATTCCATTGGAATAATAATTCCAATTCCAATTTCAATTCCAATTTCTAATATTAAAATATTTAACAAACATAAAAATTGGAATTGGATCCTCCAATTCCAATGTCAATTCCAACAATTTCAGGTTATCAAACACACCCTTTAAAGATTTATTTTTAATAAAGACTAACGAGTCTTTTAAAAAAAACTTAAATACCTCAATTAATTTGCAAAGAACATTTGATTTTATCCCTCTATTGTCGGTGATGTACTTCCTAGCACATTGATGCATTTAATAAAGTAGTTGGTAGTTATAATATTTAATTAATTAATACACATGCACATGTCATACATAGACAATTTAATTAATTTGGTTATGAAACATTTGTTCAAGGGATTAAATGTGTATACCTAAAGATATATAGTGTATTTATCAACAATTTGTTATAAGACTAATATTTTTTCTTGAATTTATTACAAATTAGATTAAGAGACTTTTTCCTAGAGTAGAGAAAACATAGTTTTTTTGCATATTTTATTAAATAAATAAGTTAAAAATAACGCTAAAAGAATATTAAAAATAGAATTTCTGGAAAAAATAATAGGCTCAAAACATTTGGTAAAGGTATACATTTGACGGTGCTTAATTAAGTGTTCGCTAACATATTTATTTACCGACCCTTCTTCTTGCGACGCTATATTAAGTGTCGGCAAACTCTTCCGGGAAAGGATTACAATATTTAAACGATGGTGGTTAATAGACCACCATTGACAACTTTTTAAAATGCAGCAAAGGTTTTGTTATTATTATTTAGTTGTGAAGTTTGAATAATGTGAGTAATATCTTAAATAATTATATATAGAGCGGAAATTTTCATGTCCAATCCTGTGTTGTGATCACATCATTTTTGACACTATATTTACGAGTTTTTCAATATATATATACTTATTGAGATATGAGATAGTTTTACGATAAGAAAGTTCATTTTTCATGTCAAGAAAGTTTGTTTTAATCTTCTCACATACATTAACTTATATTTATAAATAACTTGCTCCTCATGGTTATATTATTGAGAATTTAATTAATACATTATGTTGTAAGATTGTTTTCCCATTGTACTACTTGTTTGTGCTCTTTGACTCCCCTTCCTTTCCTTCTGTGAGTTGACATTTTTGTAGACATCTTTTTTTCATGATATGATCTTATTCCAAAAAAATGGTTATTACATTATATATTATAAATACAAGGGCCTATTATAGCAATATAACATGAAACCGTCCAAGTTCAATGAACCCCCGAACAACCCAACTACTGATGTATTCCTAATTTATTTATTTTTAAAATGTACTTTTATTACTTTTTTCACATCTATCAACTTAATTTACTTAGAAAACAGTTGGAATAAATAAATTTGAACTTGCAAATCATTTAAAAGTATAAACTTTATTAAACTTTGCTATCGATATTAATTATATACTACTTCTTTTTTCTTTTTTTTTTGCCGAATAATTATAAATGATTTGAATTAATTGAACAAAATGATTTTAATTAACTCATTTATTGAAAAACTCGTTTCATCATCTAAGTGACCTAGACTCGACTACCTAGAGAAATAGTATTTTTATTAAACTATAGTTTTCATATTCTCGCAAGAAATGATTGTGTGTTGCCGACAAATCTACTTTTGTGAGTCGAATAAATCAACCGATGAAGAAGAATAATATGAAGATGGAGACGAAATAACGTTTCATTATAGGCCAAGCAATTGCATTATTATGGGCCATTATATTTGTATTGATAGTGGAGTGTGGGTAAGGATTAAATAGGGCACTTTGTTGAGGATGTAACGTTTAATGGTTAGGTTAGCACATGACCAATCCATCTAATAATACTAACATTACAATCTTTTCACTTTTTGTTGGTTTGTTTGTTGTGAGGAAGAATAATGGCATGTGAATTGGTCGAAATTATATGAAGACATGTCCATTGCCCCTCATTGGCCACCACTAACTACTTACTCTCTTTATTTATTTTTCTAAATGTAAAACAATTTTCATTATTTCATTGAAAAAATCACTTTAATCACGATGAAACAAATTGTAAAAACAGTGTCAAGCATGAGCCAAAACATAAGTTACCATAAATTAGTTTAGGAAGAAATTGACTGTAATATCGCTAATAATCCTAAAACGTGTATTGGTTGTAGAGAAATTAGCATTATAAATTATGTGATTGTGAAATGATTTCAAATGCAGTGCTAAATTCCTAGTGTGAATTTCAGGAAATGGAATCAAAGGAGAAGATTGACATTGTTAAACTAGTATTTGATTTATTAATTGAGAAACCGTAGATAAAAAAGACTATATGTAGTAAGATTGTCGCTAACAATTAACTATACTTAAAAACTAAGTTCTTATTACAATTTGAGCATTAACAACGGTAAATATGTAATGAGTTAATGACTACTTTATAATATTACCTTTGGTAAAGACTTCAAATCACGCATACATGTAGAAAATTCGATATATGCAATATCTAAAATTGATCAACTCGAGCCTCGTGATGAATTCAAATGTTGAAACTCAAAACACTAAAGTTGTTCTTAATGAATTTTAATAAAAAAATCATTTTGGATTTAAAACTCCATTGTTAAATTTATTTGGAAGTTATTTATATTTCAAGAGATTTGACAAATTCTAAAATTGTAATTTTCAAGATTTGTGCAATTTTGACTCAAACCTCAATATAGTTCAAATGAAAATTCCAAAGACGAGAGTTGTTACTTACAGATTTTACTAGAAAACATTTTTCCATTCAAAGTTGCATTCTTCAGCTTATTTGAAAATTAAATCTTTTAAGAGTTTGATAGATTATGTAATGCTGTTTTTAGAGTCTATGAGGTTTCTTAAATTGCTTGATTCAAACTTGAAGATGAACTCAAATACAAAAACTTATAATATAAAAATTGTTTCTAACAAATTTTACTATATGTCATTTTTGCATTCAAAATTCGACTGTTATGTTAGTTTGGAAGTAATTCATATTTCTAGAAAATGGACAGATACTAAATTTACCATTTTATAATTTGTCAAAAGTGTTAATTTCCAACCATTTGAATATTAGAATGTAAGCATTCGACATCATATATTCTTAAATAACATATTAAATTCAATATCATATACTCTTATAAATAACATATTAAACTTTTCATTTATTTCAACTAATGAGTCATTATTTACAAATGAAAACACTACTTTTTGTGCTAGGACCTACGAACCAAGGGACAGTCTCAGTCTCAGATAGACAGTTTCTATGGGGCGTAGACCTCACTTGAAATGCCCTCGTTTAATGAAATTTTAGAGAAATCAAAAAAAATACAAGTACTTTTTTTATATCAATGTGTTACAACAAAGTTTTTATAACCAAACAAGCAATGAATTAAACTAAACCATGAAACTTACCTAGGTTAGAGGAGGAGATCAACAACTTTTGGACACGATCGAAAGAAGGGAGAAGAAGTCGATTGGTTTTATCTCCCTAAGTACACCTTTAATAACGGTAAGTATTCACGTCGTTATGGGAACAAATATTCCAAATTAAAATTATAATATTAAAGAGACAAAGGTATCAACCAAGGTTTAGTTGTTCAAATATGACTTTTAACGACGGTTATGTTAACGTCATTAAAAGGCTTATGATAATAAACTGTTATCTTTATTTTTTGAAAATGATTCGACTCAAACCATGACCCTGAACCGATGTGCTCTACCAATAAGTCATGAGTCTCTACTAGTGTATAGAATTATTGTGTAATATGTATTTAAATTGCATAGCCATTAACAAAGTTTAACACACAATTAAACACTCTAATTTCCGTAGAGATTAAAGGTTATTATTAATCTAATGAGCCTCCTCTGATCAAACTGTTACAACAAGTTAATTTACTAGCAATGAAACGAGGCTAAAGTAGCAAAGAATATGATCTAGACATTGTGGAAGAAAGAAATGTAAAGAAAAAAAGAAAGATTGATTCAATGGAACATTAAAATCCATAACCATTAATTGTATGTATAATAACTCTGTCATATTAAAAGGCTACCTTTCATGGAATGGAACTGTAAATGAAGCTTACTTTCTTTTCAACCAAGTATGGAAATGAACATTCACCACTAATGTAAGCAATGAACAATGTTCTCTCTTCTTCTGCTTCCTCTATATGTAAATATATATATGTCTATCGAATCAATTCTGCGAAGCAGCATTATCTCCATGTTCACCTTCCTCCAACAACTTTGCGGCTTCCTTATCAAGCAATTCAGCCTTCTTTTGTGCCTCCTTCGCCTGGAGCGTCTGAAGTTTCGCATGGTTATAGTAAGCTACTCCCAAGAAGGCGAGTCCATACCCAATCAAATTCACAGGCGTGACAGTATCCATTATTACCGACCACGAGAATGCAATCAGCAGCCAGTCCTTAACAACTCCAGCCACATTCATCGTCAATGCAGACGTCTTCCCCACCAATAAAAACACAGCCAGGTTCAAAGCAAATGCACAAAACGAATTGGTTCCAAATATAACAAGATCAAAGTGGAAACTAGAAGTCTTCTTCAATAAAGGCAACTCCACAACCATCCAAGGAACAGACAGAAAAAACAAACAACAAGGAGCAACATAATACAAAGAAGTGATTGGATTCAACGTAATACCCTTTGATGCCAATAGAATTTGGATCATAACTAATCGAGTCGCCTCAAACGCCACTGCACCAAGTTGAAGGGATACACCCAAGCCGTCGAATTTAGCCTCCCCATATGCAGCAATAGCAACACCGACAGAGATTGAAACCATGTTCATCATTGTATCTGATTTGAACTGATCTTTCTTCAGCATGACTCCGATTGAATAAACTGCTACTGGCATTAATGCCTTGAGCATCTGAATAAACGAAACGGAAAGATAAATGTAAGCGGAATTGGAGAACCAGAGACTTAGGGAATACAGAGCGCCTATAGGAACGACGGATTTGAGGTACATGTCGCGAGACATGGAGACTGGTTCAACGATCTTGAAGACACGGACGAGGAGGAATGCGAGGGAGGAACAGAATGCCATGTGGATCATGGTGAGAGAGATGGGAAATGGCCAATCGTACATTTTGCGATCGAGAATGTACTTGTTGTAGACGATGACCGTGAAACTTAGGAAGATCCAGATCGCAACATAGAAATAGGATAGCATTATCTTCTTCAGGACTCCTTCGCTCAATGCGCCGCCCTTCCCCATTGTCGTCGTCTTCTCCGGCGAAGTAGAAAATATTACCGATTATAATTCAGATCGTAACCCTGTTTTCTGATCTGTGTTTATTATGATGGGTTTGAGCGTTTTGATCTCCTCTTCCTCCTTTTTGGTGTCTTTTCATTAAATATTATTCTCCATTAATATATATATATATATATACTTATAAAAGTATATAATAGTTAATTAATAATTCCAAATTCTCAATTTCATATTAATTAATTAATAGGGTCAAAACTCAAAACAACTAATAAATCTTAATTCAACCTTTTTAGATTGTATTGATATTAATTCAATAGTATGCATGGAGTTGTTAGGATTAGGGTTCTAAAAGGGTAAAGATACTTTCTCGATTTTGTAATTTGAACTCGAGTTTTATATTTTCAATTCGAGAAACTGTTTTATAAATATTATAAAGATAGATTATGGTTGAACAAAATTAGAAGTAGATTAGTGGGAATCATAGTCATTTCATTTCAGAATATTTCTGATTCAAGTTGTCTTTTTATGTACGGGAAATGAGGATTCTTGGAGACTGTCCATTTCCTTCTTTACTTTGAAATAAGTTTTTCACTAATTGGTCTTTTTAATTTTCCAAAAGAATGGATTAATATTAAAAATGTTGCCTCTCATCCAGACAAAGGGTATTTATCTTCAAATGTTTTAAGTGTTTCTTTGTCAATATTATTGATCACATTTGGATGAAACCTAATACATTAACTTTTTCTAGAGTTCGAAATGATATTGAACAAGTTTAGAGAGATATCATTTTTTTTTTTTTATAGAAACTCATTTATTCGAGCAAATTCCTACTTGTGAAGGAAACTTGTTGATTTGTCAAAAATTGAGCATTATTGATGAGAAAATCACTAGTATTTAAAAATAGTTTAATTTTCATGTGATTAGTGTTTGCTTTATTCCGTTATTCATTGTTGTTATTTATGTCACTTAAAATTAAGGCAAATATTTGTTTGCATTAATTCATGAACTCATTAAGTTTTTTCTCATTGAGAATTTTAATGAAATGAAGTTAAGTTGTTGAAAAAACTTTTACACCAAATATTCTTCATCTATTTCTTAAAAGAAAAACTGTAATCTCAGCAATGTAATCATTCATATATGAAGAACACAACAAATTTCATTCAATGGTGAATTGATATAAGATCACATTTACAAGAAGGGTATATGTTGAACTTCTAAAATTCAGAAATTAATTAAGGATTTCCTTATGATATTTCAAATATTGTATCTAATTAGCTTGAGGATCAGTTGGGGCCGCTGGTCTTTGAAGGGCCGCATCGCTCCACCATAGCATCATAAAGCTGCTTCCCATTCTACTCAAAACCAAGGCCTTAAAGATCAGTTTAGTTTGTAAATAAACAAAACTTTGCTTTCTAATCATTAAAACTTACAAATATCACAGGAAAGAAGTGGACTTGACCCTCGGGCTTCGTCTGAGCCTCCTTAAAGTAGACAAGGATTGGGAAATTCGGCCACCAAAGCTCCCAATTCACAAATGATGAATACCTGTCACAAACTATTAACACAACAAAAACAGAATTGCCAATTTTTGGCTAAGGATAATCATGTTGATGTTTCTGTAACTCACTTCCATCGGTTTTTCCCTCCCACGAAAACATTTTCACCCGATTCCTCAAGTTCATTGCCAACTTTTACTTCCTGAAACAGAAAAACCATTAATTAATTACCCAACAATTGATTGATTCTATACAGTTTAGTAGTAGTAGATTGAAGGGACAAACCAGGGCTTCTTGGTCAAAGACAAACCTCACTCTTGTTGTCTGGAAGAAACATGTTAGCCAAGAAAACACAAAGAAAGACATGATGAATCAATCATATGATTCATTCACCTGAAACAGTAAGAGTAGTCCAAGAAGACCGGCAGGGGCTGCTGGTAACAAATTGTCTGTGTATACCAGACCACCAGCTAAACCTGCATCCATGTAAAAGAGTGTTCTAATAATTCTCTAATGGTGGACTGGATTTCAAAAAAGAAAACTGAAACAAACTTATAAAGAACACACACCAAGCAGGACAACTGGAATACGGTAATCTGGGTCGGGAACAACAACAGTTCCTCTCTTGGCATTTCTACTTCCAAGCTGCCATAGAATTGAAAAGCTTAGTTATCAAGGACACAAAGGGATTTATACACTGTAAGATACAAAATCATATAAAAGTAGAGCAAGTAACCGCTGAAGCAACAAATGCAATTCCTTTGCGGTCGAGATGGATTCTTCTTATCTCAGAATTATTCCTGCTAAATCCCAAATTCCCACCACTAAAGGAGATCTGAGGACTACCCAGTGTTCTATCTGGTTGAAGAATCATTAAAGACCTCTCAATTTACAAAACCCATTTCTCTAAACTAAGTATAGGGATAAGAAGTATGAGAATTGAGAGAAAAAAAGTGCTTACTTTTATGTAAGGGTAAGAGACGATTGGCCGATAGGAAGAGAGTGCTCTCCATTGTTGATGAGGAGTGTTCTTCTCTTACTTTTCTGAACAAAGTTGGGAATGACACCAACGGTGGAAATTCACGCAAATTAGTAACATAAATCTATTTATTTGGATATAACCAGTCGAGAATTGACAATAAAACCCGGAGGCTGTTACGGGTTTTTTTATGGGTCTAACTGTTACCCGACCCTAATTAAACTATCATTATAGGATGTACAACTTTTGCACTAATGGTCGAATGATCAAATTTGAAACTCTCTTACTTGAATAAATTAAAACTCTTTAGTATTAAAATTATAAAAATTAAAACAAAATTTAGTGTAAACGATTTTAAATATTGTTAATTTATTATTATATTATATAAATAAATAAATAAATTATTATTAATTTAATTACCAAATTTCATCCAATTATAGTTTTAACTACCAACTTTTGAAATTTGTGAAATTTTTTTTATATAATTTTAACCCTAAGAAATCTCAAATAGTGAGATTTAAAAAAAAATGTTTGAGATTTTTATTTAAATGCAATATATATAAACAAGTGTCTCATTTAAAAAAAAAAATCTCAAGAAGTATAAACTATTAGAAGTTTATATTTAAAATTAGTTTATTTAATCTTTCAACTATTAAAGTTAGGTGTGTAAATTTTTTCTTCATTTCTCTTAAATACCCATCGCATTTCTTTCATCTTTTTTTCTCCAATCACTCATGTTCAACTCATCTTTTATTAAAAATGAATGTAAAGTAATATTATATATTATATATTATATATTATATAACTTGGGTATCTTAAATCTTAATATGAATGAAATAAATGAATGACAATGAAATTTTTTTTTATTAAAACACTTAACATTATAGTCATGATATTTAATAATGTATAGTTAACTATAATATTTTAAATTATATAATTTACACCTAATTTATTTTAATAAGAAAAAAACAATAAAATAAATTTACATTTAATAATTAATGTGACATTTTTTTATTGAATTATAATAGGTTATAAACCAATTGATTATTAATAATTTATCAAAATATTTTATAATATTGAATTAAATAATATTTAAATTTAAAAAATAATATATTAAATATTTTTATATGGAATATAAATTTATTCATATTAAAAATAATAATAAATATTATAAGCAAATTTAATTAAGAGATTAATCGAATTTTAAAGATTAATAAAGGAGAGAATAGATGATATATTATAAATAGGGTTACTGAAAAAAAACCAAAAAATTAGTAACCCAACATAACGGATAGTTAATCGGTTCTAGTAGTTCCGGTCAACCGATTTTTTACCGGTTAAACAGTTCTTCCGGTCAACCGATTTTTTACCGGTTAAACAGTTCGTTTTCTGTTTACCTATTTTTTTAACGGTTTAACCGGTAAATCGGTAATAATTTAATTATATATTTTATAATTTGTACTAGTTATTTTATAAATAATAGATATATTATAAATAATATTTAATAATTTATAAATTCTTTTTATTTTTAAATTAGAATTTTTATAAAATTATTTTTAAAAAATATTATAATTTATATAAAATTTTACAAAAATAAATTAAAAACAAACTGAAATAATTTAATAACCATTACTTTATTATAACTTATCGATTTCACTTCATTTTCTATTGGTTGTGAATGAGATTAATCATATTCGCCTATACTTGTTGGTCAAAGACTAATCGAAATAATGAATTTGAATTTCCTTATTGAATATATAAAAAGTTAAAAAATAGCTATTAAAATATATTATATTGTTACAATAAAATCATATATTATAACATATTTATAAATATATCAATAAAATATATTATAATAATATAATATATTATAATAGAGACAAGAAATGATAGAGAATAGTATAATATGAGAGTGCAAACAATAATTTTAAAAAAAAAAATTATTTCATTAATTTATTACTTAATTTAAAAAATTGAATTATCAGTTTCTAATTAAACCCAGTTAACCGACCGGAACCGACCAAAATCGGTAGAAGCACAACCGATAAAACCGATACCATTAACGGCCGGTTAATCGGTTGGTAAAATAAAAGACAAAACCAATTTTAACCGAAACCGTTTAACTAGTTAATCAGTCGGTTAATACCCCTAATTATAAACCTATAACGAAAGTTTGAATGAATCGTTTTTTAATAATACATATCAACATAAAAAAATTATTAATATTTTATATATATAATATAAATACATACGATTAAATTAATTTTTTTCCTTTAAAATATTATTTGTTTTCAACAAATAAATATAAAATAACAAAAGACTCAACATACAAATTGAAATGTTTGGAAATGAACATCAATTGAACATTTTTTCTAAGTTTCAACTAAAAAATAATTTGAATTGATTCATTCTTGTCGTGAAATAAAAAATCAAAAGCAATAAACCAAACTAAACTTATTTGATGTTGACTTTTTTAAACTTATTCAATTTATTTAAAAAATAATAAGATATCTAATGTTCCATTCTCATTAAAATAAAATATAATTTAAATGAAGAGTATAAATTATAAAATAAATATTAATACATGCAAAATAGAGTACAACAAAATCCATAATAACTAGCTAATAATATTTTTTTTTTTTAAAAGTTAATAATCTGTTGCATACCATATAGAGAACATTTAAGATATTAAAAAAAAAAAACTCAATTAAATTCAATTAACTACATTTAAAGTTAACTATTAAATTTACAATCATTAAAAAAATGATAAAAAAAAGTTCAAAATTATTTTGTATTCTCATTATAATCGACATGTCAGAATGTCAGAATAAAAGTTAACAAACACGCCAGAACTAGAAAGAGTCAAGGCTTTTTGTTTAGAAAATAGAAACTCTAACCACTGTTCTACAAGCTCAAGGGGTGATAAAAACATATAATGCACACCATATAGAGAATATCAAAGATATTTTTTTTTTAGAAAAAAACGATTTGTCAAATGCGTCTGAGTCAAACATATGATTATCTACTTAGGAAACAAAACGCTTTATCCACTTAGCTACTTGCGCTAAGTGGTGGTAAGAAATATAATGCACTGCATATATAGACCATCTAAGATTTTTTTTCTTAGGAAAAAACGCTCCATTCAATTAACTAAATTTAGGCTTAACTATTTTCTTAAACTTAGATTAATTAAAAAATTGTAAAAATTCAAAATTTAATTGGATACGCATTATAATTGACATGATTTAAGTGGAGAGTAGAGATTGTAAAAATAATGGTAAGTTATGGTTTTGTATTTTGGAAAAAAAAAATACATTTTTTTTAAAACACAAAGAATCAAAGTTGTCAAATGCGTCAAATAAGGGTCGAACATACGACTTTCTGCTTATGAAACATACGCTCTACCCATTGAGCTATAGGCGCTAAGAGTTTGTAAAGAAATCTAATGCACAAAATATAGAAACATCTACAATAATTTTCTTAAGAAAAAGTGTTCAATTCAATTAACTACATTTAGGATTAACTTTTTTCATAAACTTATCATATATAAAAAAACCTGTAAAAAGTCCAAAGTTTGATTAGATTCACATTATAATTGACATGGTTTAGGTGGAGAGCATCATTAAAAATAATGTTAAGCTATGGTTTTGTATTTTGGAAAAAATCACATATTTTTTAAAACACAAGGAATCAAGGTTATCAAACGCTCTAAATAAGGGTAACCTATGACTTTTCTGCTTAAGAAAATATTCGCTCTACCAACTGAGCTATAGGCGCTAAGAGATTGTAAAAAAATTTAATGCACAAAATATAGAGATCATCTAAGATAATTTTCTTAAGAAAAAATGCTAAATTCAATTAACTTCATTTAGGGTATATAAAAAAATAGTAAAAAATCCAAAGTTGGATTGAATTCGCATTATAATTGACATGCTTTATGTGGAGAGCATGAAAGTTGTTAAACGCGCCAGATAGGGGTCGAACCTATGACCTTCTGCTTAGGAAACAGACGCTCTATCCACTGAGCTACAGGCGCTAAGTGATAATCAAGAAATCTAATGCACCAAATATAAAGAAAATCTAAAATATTTTTATTATGAAAAAAATGCTCAATTCAATTAACTACATTTAGGCTTAACTTTTTTCTTTAACTTACAATAATTAAAAAACTGTAAAAAGTTCAAAGTTTGATTGAATTCACATTATAATTGTTATAATTGACATGGTTTAAGTGGAGAGCATGGATTGTCAAAATAAAGGTAAGCTATAGTTTTGTATTTTGAAAAAAAAAATCACATATTTTTTAAAACGCAAAAAATTAAAGTTGTCAAACACGCTAGTTAAAGATCAAACCAATGACTTTATGCTTAGGAAACAGCCGCTCTACCTATTGAGCAACAAGCACTCTAGGTGTTTGTAAAGAACATTGGTAGTGGCTTGGTTAAGGGAACCCACCGGAGCCGTAGCGAAAGAGAGTCTTCATAGGTGTAAGCATGAAAAATCTACATTCTAATTTATAATATTAAAATAATTATTTTGAATTAATTTTAAATAAATAAGATCAAAATAATTAACTGCATGACCAAAAACCTATTTAAAACAATTAATTATGATTAATTATTGTGTTAATTAATAAATCAATTAAGAGTTAAGGTCAAAATAAAAAAAATTATTTGGGAAAAATGTTGTACACATATTATCTCAAAATATTAAAGGACAAAATAAATAATTTTGATGAATTGTTGTATCCATTTAATCTAAAGAGAATTATTTATTTAAATTCTTAAAATATAAAAAAAAAAAAAAAAAGGTAAAATATTTGTCACATTTATTTTAATATTTTGTGTATTTGAAAAGATTAAAATTAAAACCAAAAATGTGAAATAAAAATCAATTTCAAACAAACCCTAAAATAAAAATAAATCTGTAATCGGGTGTAGCCAAAAACAGAAGAAAGAATTGTAGTAGAAACCGCGTGCGTTGATCAGTATTGGACTATCATCCCAATGCTTCAGGCGCTTCCGCGTAGCCCGTTGTAGTTGAGGAGTCACGCGCCCGGGTCATAGCAGATCAAGAGACAGTTGTTAACAACAACTAGAACGCTAACGAATCGCTCAAATGACACAACGTCAAGACGGAATGCCAGGACGCCACCAAAACGACACTGTTTTTTGCTCTGATCGTCTTCCTCACTGTGACGCCGTGTGGATAGACTTGAAGATCCATGTTGATTTTTTGGAACTCCCTCGTTGGTCCACCAAATCAACTCATTCAAAGCCCTGAATGATCACCCTACGATGGTGATCGTTCTCCTTACAACTGTAGGCCTCGTCACTGCCTATTCCGACTACTACAAGCCAAGAACAATCAAAAGTGATTAATGGATTTTTACTAATTCTCCCACTTGGCTTTCCCAACCAACTTAGGATGAGTATAAATAGCCCCCTCAAGTCATTCCGAAGCTAAGGAACCAACACACAACCCTTAAATCGAAGAAAATCAAAATTTGCCATTAAAGCTTCAAAGTTTCGGAATTTTCGAATTTTATGTTTAAGGCCTTAAAGCTTGGATCTGAGCATCTAGAAAGCTTCCCTAATGATCAAGGAGTATTTTCTAATCCTTGGTAAGGTTCCAATCAACCTCTAACTCATATTTACATTTGAAATTGAATTTTTTATATTTTAAATTGCATAAGCTTGTATGTTTGATGTTTATGATGTTTTATGGTTGAGAATTTACTCCTATATAATTTATAAATTATCTAGACAGGATAGAACCGATCAATCGATCTAAATAACAAAACCCAAATTTGAATTTTAAAAAAAACGGGTTTTTGTTCTTGGGTTAATTCGATTGAATCACAACCTAGAAAAATTCCCAACATTATTGTAAACATGTTGAGAAACTATTTGAATCATGTTTGATCCATCCCGATTATATTTGATCAAAATCAAAAAAAAATTAAATAAATAAAAATTGTGAATTCTTGAATTGGTCAAAACGAATAGTCAGTGTTCTTATTTTGGTACCAATCAAGTATATGTGATATAAGGAAGCTATTGGATAACTCATTTCACTTCAAAACAACTTTAAAATAAAAACCCGATTTTTTATCACAAACTATTTTGAACAAATTGATCATCATCCAGGTCGATCCATACCTTAAGATTATGATAAAATGTTCCTAAGAGCTTTGTGAAACTACCCAAGCTCTTAGATCAAAACATTAGAGCTAAGAAAAACTAATTTAAAAATGAACCTTTGGTGTTCTTGAGGACCAAGGCTCTTAGCCTAGGACCAAGAGATCCGACCAAGGATCCTCAGTTCAGAACGAGACCAAGAATTGAGAAAAATAACCTATATCCAAGACCTATGACCGATGTTCTTGAGTTAGAACTAAGATTTAGGATTAGTGTTCTTGAGCTAAGACCGAGAAATCTGATCGAAGATTCTCACCTAGGACTGAGAGGTTTGACCTAGGACCGATAATGTTCAGACCTAGGACCGAGAGGTCTGACCTAGGATCGAGACTCATATGACTCACGACCGAAAAATCCAAACTTGGGACCAAGACTCATAGGACTAAGAGGCTTGAGTCCAGGACCGAGACTTCCAAGATCTAGGACTAAGAGGTCTAACCCTGGGACCAAGAATCCCAGACCCGGGACCAAGAGCTCCCAAGATTAAGACCAAGAAACTTAACCTAGAGCTAGCCCCGGATCGAGAGGTTTATACACCTTGACCGAGAAACTTAGCCTTATACTAGTCCAAGACCGATAGGCTTTTATACTTAGACTTGTAAGATAAGTTAAGGACGGAGAGTCCCTAGTACCTCGACTGAGAGACTCCAGTACTCAAATTGAGAGCTCCCGAGCCTAGATTGAGGGTCTCCTGACCCCGACCGACAAAAACGAACCCAGCCTTAGGACTACGGTCCTAAGGCTTGTTTGGTTCCACTTTTAAAAATCCAAAATTATTTTTGTAATTTTGGGACTCCAAATCATTTTCTAAAAATCCCTAAAAATTAGAAAATGCATTTAAGTATTTTTGGGATATTTCCACAAAAATATTTCAACAAAGACTCGTTTGGTGTTTATTTCTAAACCCTAATGTCTTTAAAAATGACTGATATTCTTCAGGTATTTCCACCCTAGTTATCATCTATAATAGGTACCAGCATTTAAATATTGTTGTTTAATTATTTTAAATAACGCTAAAACTAATAAGTATGACTAGGACCAGAAGAATAATTAGTTAAAACTCAAAAATTATACAACTTATTTTCAAAAAGGAAATTTATAAGTAGAGACCGTTTTTAAAATAAGTATAAAGGACATAGCGTGAAAGTCATTTCCAAGTATCACCAAACTTCGAACCAAACAAAACTCTAGTATAAAATACATTTATACACGTACACTTTTTTATTGATTTTTTAAAATTAATTAGCGACTATGTCTTCAAATAAATATTTTTTCTTAAATTAATTATGTTTAATTAATTTAAATCGAATTTCATAAAAAAATCAAATCGACATTTGATTATAGAAATCCCGAGATTATTAAAATTTGAATAAAATTAATTATTTTTACATAATTAATTTTAAAAACTACCAGGTACTATCCAAATCTTTTAAAAATAATGTTTTATTTTAAAAAGATGTCCAACATGCAAATTAAGATTAAAACCATCGAATCTCAAGCCACTTTAGGCTCGCATGCCATATGTCGACCACACGCACTACTGCGGGATTCCCGGGGTTACAATACGACAATTGTCACTATTGCAATTGTCACTACTTATAGACTCGTACCTAGGTGATCTATCCATGACTATGATGAATCTTGGGTGAAACTAAGTGGAGGTTCGAACCGACTATGATGAAAAATCAGCAAATGAGTTTGTGCTTAAGGGTAAAATGTCACTCGAACTTAGAGCTAGTTGGTTCTCCCCAATATACATTGAGGCGTAGTAGTTTATTGGACATCTAGGGGTAAAGCATTGTTTCGGTGTGGGTCGCAAGAGCGGTACTAAATCGAGGAAAACTCTAAATACTATATATGACCTCAAACTAAAAGGGGTCAAGGTCAGTCAATGAGACGGTGGGGGATAAACTTCATCATCGAGAGGGAAATATCTCGAATCACCGGTTAAGGCCCATAAATGACCGCTCATTGATAAAGGAGGTAGGGATGTAGAGACATCTAGAAGGTTTTCCTAGAAGTAGCCATCCTTGAAAGAGTGCGTAATAGATCACTAATTGAGCGCTCATGTGCCGAAGATGAACAGAGCTAAGCGATCTACCAAAATTGTGGGATGTAAAAATACATTGGTAGGGGAGCGTTCTACCTTAGTGGGAAGCACTCGTGTGAGCACTGGTAGACGAAGCGAAAGTGAGAATGTTAGTTTGAGTAATGCAAACATTGGTGAGAATCCAATGCCCCGAAAACTAAGGATTCTTCCGCAAGGTTCGTCCACGGAAGGTGAGGCAGGGCACGCTCATGTGCCGAAGATGAACAGAGCTAAGCGATCTATCAAAACTGTGGGATGTAAAAATACATTGGTAGGGGAGCGTTCTACCTTAGTGGGAAGCACTCATGTGAGCATTGGTAGACGAAGCGAAAGTGAGAATGTCAGTTTGAGTAATGAAAACATTGGTGAGAATTCAATGCCCCGAAAACTAAGGGTTCTTTCGCAAAGTTCGTCCACGGAAGGTGAGGCAGGGTCTAAGATCAGGTAGAAAGACGTAATCAATGAACAATATGTGAATATTCATGTACTTCCCCTTGTTGGTCCCGAAGGACGGAGAAAGATGGTTATCGATTCAAGAATGTAAGGTGACCCTGCTTTTCAAGGTAAGATCTAATACACAAAATATAGAAAACATCTAAGATATTTTTCTTAGTAAAAATCGCTCATTTCAATTAACTGCATTTAAAGTTAATCTAATGCACAAAATATAGAAAACATCTTAGTCCAAAGTTTGATTGAATTCACATTATAACAAAAAAAAAATTTAAAATTGTCAGACGTGCCAGATAGGGGTCGAACCTATGACTTTCTGCTTAGAAAACAGACGCTCTATCCACTGAGCTACAGGCGCTAATTAATCGTAAACAAATCTAATGAACATAATATAGAGAACATCTAAGATATTTTTCTAAAAAAAAACGCTCAATTCAATTAACTACATTTAGGGTTAATTATTTTCTTAAATTTATAATAATTAAAAAACTGTAAAAAGTTAGATGGGATTCGCATTATAATTGATATGGTTAAGTGTAGAGCATGAATTCTAAAATTAATGGTAAGCTATAGTTTTGTATTTTGGAAAAAAAATCACATTTTTTTAAAACAAATAAAAATTTAAAGTTGCCAAACGAGCTAGATAGGAATCAAACCTATGACTTTCTACTTAAGAAAAAGACGCTCTATCCACTGAGCTACATGCGCTAAGTGTTAGTAAAAAAAATCTAATACACAAAAATAGAGAACGTCTAAGATATTTTTCTTAGGATAGACGATCAATTTAATTAACTACATCTAATTTAATTAACTACGTCTAGGTTAGATTTTTTCTTAAATTTACAATAATTAAAAAACTGTAAGAAGTCCAAAGTTTATTTAAATTCCCATTAGTAGGTTTAAATTGAGAGCAAGGATGGTAAAAAAAATGGTTGAAGCTATGGTTTTGTATTTTGAAAAAAAATACACATTTTTTTTTTTAAATTTAAAGAATCAAAATTTTTAAACGCACCAAATAGTAGTCAAACCTATGACTTTTTGTTTAAGAAGCGGACGCTCTATCCACTAAGCTACAGGCACTAAGTGTTGGGAAACAAATCTAATGCACAAAATATAGAGAATATTTAAAATGTTTTTCTTAGTAAATTAAAAACACTCAATTCAATTAACTACATTTAGGGTTAATTATTTTCTTAAATTTACAATAATTAAAAAATTGTAAACATTCCAAAGTTGAATTGGATTCGCATTATAATTGATATGATTTAAGTTGAGAGTAAAAATAATGGTAAACTATGGTTTTGTATTTTGGAAAAAATCACATTTTAAAAAAAATAAAAAATAAAGTTGTCAAACGCGCTAGATAGGAGTCAAACATATGACTTTCTACTTAAGAAACAGACTTTTATCAATTGAGCTACGAGTGCTAATTGTTGGTAAATAAATCTAATGCACAAATTATAGATAAGATCTAAGATATTTTTCTTAGGATGCTCATTTCAATTAACTACATTTAGGGTTAACTTCTTTCTTAAATTTTGAATAATTAAAAAACTGTAAAAAGTGCAAAGTTAATTTTGATTCCCAATAGGGGTCAAACCTATGACTTAGGAAACCGACGTTCTATCCATTGAGTTACAAGCGCTAGTTGTTGGTAAACAAATCTAATTCACAAAATATAGAGAAACAATATTTAGGATTAATTATTTTCTTAAATTTACAATAATTAAAAAACTGTAAAAAAAATCCTAAGTTGGATTGGATTCGCATTATAATTGATATGGTTTAATTGGAGAGCATGTATTATAAAAATAATGATAAGCTATGGTTTTGTATTTTGGAAAAAAAATCATATTTATTTTAAAACAAAAAAAATCAAAGTTGTCAAACGCGCTTAATAGGAGTCAAACCTATGACTTTCTATTTAGGAAAAGATGCTCTATTCACTAAGTTCCAGGAGCTAAGTGTTGTTAAAATAAATCTAATACACAAAATATAGATAACGTCTAAGATATTTTTCTTAAAAAAATTAAAATGCTAAATTCAATCACTATATTTAGAGTTAACTTTCTTAAACTTATAATAGTTTAAAAATTATAAAAAAAAAAAAATTAAGTTGGATTGGATTGGATTCTCATTATAATTAGTATGGTTTAAATAAATAACCGGAATGATAAAAAAAAATAATGGTTGAAAGCTTGAAGCTATGACTTTGTATTTTGGAACTTTTACATTATAAAAAAACAAAATTGTCAAACACGCAATATATAGTTAAATCTATGACTTCCTGTATAGAAATCAAATGCTTTTTACACTAAGCTATTTTGCTAACTATTAAGTTAGATTTCTTATATTTATACATTTTCCTAATTAAAATTATTATAATTTAAGTGGAAGTCATGAATTCTATATAAAAAAAACATAATATAATAAAAAAAATATATAAATTAGACAAAATGCATACTTATGAGCAAATAATATATTAAAAAAAAGTCATTGAATAAATTTAGCAAAACTTTAAATTAACAAAAAAATATATGTAAAATATGAACAAAAGTAGATGAGAAACAATTCTAAACATTTTTATTTGTTGTCATGGGTTATTTTTATGCGTGCGGTTTTAAGACAAAAGATACTATATTTTTAATAAGAAAAAGAAAATATTTTTCACTTTTTTCAAGATATATTTTTTCTTTTTTTTCAAATCAAGTAAATGCTATATAAAGGTATTGTATAAGGAAACTGGGTAAATCATTTTTCATTTTTAACATGTAAAAATATATTAATATGAGTCAAATAAAATCAAATTTATGACTTGCTCTATGTACTTAGCTACATGCACTATATTTCATAATAATTTTCTTAAACTTACACATTTTACTTTAAAAAAAATAAGTAGATTAATTTTCATTTTCACTAAAAATATCATTATTTAAGTGGAGGAACAAACAAATCCTGATCACCAGCTAACAAATAATCTAAACTATATTTTTTCAATGAATAAATATAGCAAAACAATAAATAAATAAATAAATAAATAAATAAAAGACTAAAATATAATTAAAATGAGCAACAAGAAACAAATGAATTTTTGTATTCATTACTATGTTTATTTTCATGTATATGTTTGGAAGACAAAGACAAAGTACATGGTTTAAGTGAAGCCCATGTATAATAAAATAGTATTTATACTTACTAGTATGGGCATGCACAAACATAATATTCAAATTTATGACTTTTTACTTATGAAACAAAGTATCTAGGATTAGTGACGTCATTTCTAATATTTAATGTTTTAAATCTCATTAAAAATCTCATGATTTAAATGAATAGCATGAACAAAATCCATATTAGCTAACAATAATATAAATATTATTTTTTTAATTAAGAAATGTAGCAAAATTATAAAAAAAAAAAATATATATATATATATATATATATATATATATATAAAAACTCAAAATACAATTAAAATTCTTAACAATTTTTTTCTTTTTATACATGATAATTGTTAAATTTATGACTTGCTTATAAATTAATATCTACTTAGAACGTCTTAATTTGAGATGGGTAGAAATTGAATTTTTTTTTAAATAAAATGATTTTAAAGGTATTATTAATATATAATAAAAAAAATTAATTAATTTTTAAATTTTAATAAAATAATTTAATATTTTAGTTGATAAATTAAATTATATAAATATAAGAATGAATAAAATGATAAGTGATTTATTTATAATTAAAATATTTTATATGATAAAATCATTACATCAAATTAAATAATTTATAAAAACTCAATAAATTAACTCCTTATCCTTGCTTAAACAATAATAATAATAATAATAATAATAATAATAATAATAATAATAATAATAATGAGAATTAAAAAGTCAACTAGAAAGTCTAACTTTTGACCCAAAAAAAAATATTTAAAAAGAAAAGGTAATTCATTCCATTGGGCCTTCCAGTGTTCCGGGCTGGTTCCAATTCCACAAGTGTTTAGATGATCCACTCAAAATTATTATTTCAAAGTTTTCATTTAATTGCTCTTTAATTAATTAATTAATTTGTTACACTTGAATGGGATTAAATTACAATCATAAGACTTCCATTATAAATTTTACTTCAAAAACAAAAAATCAAAATTGAACTTCTTAATTAAATTAAAACTTGCAGGAGCCAGTAAGATAGTTACTGATAATTGATCATTACCCTTAACAGGTCATTAATATAAAACAAAAGAATATAATATATATATATATGATTATGATAATCCAATTAGTTGGTTAATTATATTCTCTTAGTGACAGACAAAACACCCAATTGATGGCAATAAGAAGTTGCTTACAAATTATTTTTTAAGTTTTATTTATGATTATAAAATCATGTTATTACTTATTACCCATTAAAATGAAGTTGGATCACAAATAAAAAAAGTCAGCTTTATTATTGAAAACATTAACATTTAAATAAAACAAATAAGTCTGTCTACACACAACTGACCAGATTCATCAGTTGAATAGTTAATGGGGGAATGTATTATGTATATTCATTCTCTTTCTGGCCAAGTTGATCATAATTCTGGGAAAACATATGCTTTTAAGTACCCCACAACTGATTAATTTACAAGTTAAATAATTATATCAAACTATCTCATCATCAATAATGTTTGTCATGACATAATATATATTAAGTCATGCACACACTTGCACAATTAACATATTCAAATGCCACAATTAATTAAATATATAATTGATTAAGTAACTACATTACAGCCTTCAGTTTGATTTAAGAGTTGAATTCATAATATTAAGGTTCAATGGATATTTTTAATGTCCAAAGATCCCATATTTTCCTGTCATCTAAGTGAAATGAAATGATATTTATGATGAAAATTGCTTGTTTCCATGTATGTATAAATTCAATTTCTAAGTTAACAAATTCTCAAACAAACATATATACAAGAATTGAAATTAGACTCTTAAACTAGGGTCTTCTGCTACAAATGAGTCAAGTTGAGGTCAAAGTTTGAGCTCGGCTCAATTTAGTTTCTATTAGCTTGGCTCAAATGAGCTTGTAAATTTGAGTTCGAACTCGACTCCATTATTTACCTACAAACTCGACTCGAAAAAATTGAATTAAAATTAAGTTTTAAAGTTGAAGCTCCAGCTTGAACGAGTTTGTAAATATGAGATCGAACTCGACTAGACTATTTTACCTACAAATTCAACTCGCAAAATTTTGAATTAAAATTAAGTTGTAGAGCTGAAGCTCTATTTCAAATTAGTTTGTAAATTTGAGTTCAAACTCGGCTCGACTATTTACTTACAAGTTCAACTCGAAAAAATTGAATTAAAATTAAGTTTTCAAGCTGAAACTCGAGGTCGAACTCAAGCCAATGAACCATTGTCTCTCTCATTTGTTTCATGTCAATATTCAGAATGGATGACAAAAACTTTGTTGTTGAAATTTTTGCAAATTACTTTTTATTCTCACACAATTTAATTTATGTATCAAAATATTTGACGTGGATCCTAATTTACTTATCTTAAGGAGAATTATAATATTTACATTTAGTTGCTTTTTGTTTATGCTTTCAAATTATTTTTACTTTTCTTTGTTAGGAACACTTTTTTCTCTTTTTCTTAAGCATTTTTCTGAACTAATCCTCTAGTTTTGTGTTCATTTCAATCGTCAACCCCATTAAATTTAGCAACACTAATTATGGTAGGTAGAAGAAATAACTTTTCATAGCTCAATCAAGTTTATCAGATATAAAAGAAATGAAGAAAAAAAAGAATAAGTTAGGGTACAAGAGATTTTAAGACTTAAAACAAAATATATATAAATTTTTCAAATAAGTGAAATTGTAATTAGATAACTAGCGGATTTATAATATGTTAGCAATGTTTTACATTGCACAGTGCATGCATGTGTCACTATTATTTAATTAATTTCATTGCGTACAGAAGGAAAGAAAGAGAGAGATTGATCAGAAATTCAGAATTGGCATGAATTAATAATAAAAAGTAACGTGGCCACACTATTTGCTGGCATTGTCATAGCTAGCTAGACAATTAAATTAAAAGAGAGTAGGAATATGGTTCAATTAAATGCATATTGCCAACCAGAAAGCTAACTAGACTCATCCAAGTCCAACTTAAATCTCAACAATTCTTTTGTCATCAATTAATTGAATAAAATTATTTATTCCCCAAATTTATACTTGAATATTAAATCATTTTATTCATTTACAATATTTATAATTCCAAAAGTTCAAATATGTAACTCTCTGCAGTCAATAACGCCTCGATCTTTGATTATTTCGATAGGAAAATGATAAATTTAACGAAAATTCCAGCGAAAGAAAGTTCACGAATGTAACTTGGCCAGTCACGTTGCCCTCACGTCCCGAAAAACACATTTTGGGCTCTGAAACGCTCATTTCAGGACCAGAATTTTTTTTGTCCCGAAATAAGCGTTTCAGAATATTTTTAATTTTTTCTCTTCTACCACGTGCGTTTCGGGATTCGAAATGAGCATTTTGGGACATTTTTAATTTTCTTTCTTCTACCCACGTGTATTTCGGGACATTCCCTACCCACATTCCATGTCACGTCTATTTGTAAACTTGTTTTCTCTGAAATTTTTGTTGTGTTTATTATTTTTCTTGGGATAAAAACTCAACAATCACATCACCAATCTAATCCATCATTTTAATAATTAAAATACCCAAATTACCCTTTCCTTAAATATTATTTTATTTTAACAAAAATTAACATTAATAAAAGACATATCTTGTTAGGGGTATTTTGGTCATAATAATTTAAAAATTGATTTTTCTTTTAATTTAATCAAACATGGGTTTTTTGGGATTCAAAAACTCAGTTCCTCAAACAAACCCTAACTATAGTAACTTAATTTAATATCTAAAAATTTTAAATACTAGAAAAATAACAATAAATAATGTAATTTAAAATATTCATACATATTTTTATTCGATTTTAACTAAAAACGTGTTAAGTTAAATGAAGATAATAATGGTATAGATTATATTGTTAAGTTAAATGAAGATAATAATGGTATAGATTATATTTAGTTCAAAAGAGTGAGATTAAAGTAACGTACAAATTTGTTACAAAAATTTGAAAGACATACATATTTTATGAGAAAGAAAGAAGAGGATAGCGTGGATCACGAGATGGGTGGTGCAATGTAAGTACCCTCCTCCTGTCATTTTCTTAATTTCATTGCAATTTATTAAATACAAAAAACCAATTTTAAAAGCCAAGGAAAGTGCAATTTCAATCAACATTAATGATCGCCGTATCATAATAAAATATACATATAAATAGATTATGATTCTTTCAATTAACAAAACGGGACCCCCATACTATTCCTAGCTAGGCATGGGTTATTATTTATTTACCCCCATACTATTCCTAGCTAGGCATGGGTTATTATTTATTTACAGTGATTTTTTCAAACTTTTCAAGGAAATCAAATATCCTATTTTTGCCCTAACGAATATATAAAATTGACTATAATCTTTCAAAATTATGAGTAAATCACCTCTAGTTTTTTATGTTATTGATTTAAAGTATATATTATAACTCACTAAGATATTTCAAACGACAAGAGTATGGTTTGATTCTAACACAGTAGTGGACTAATAAAAATAATCGACTAAGAGATAAAAAGCCTGAAAGCGCTTTGAAAGGAAATCAAATATCTTATTTTTTCCCTAACCATAAAATTGACTATAATCTTTCAAAATTATGAGTAAATCGTCTATAATTTTTTATGTTATTGATTTACATTGTATACCTCTAATAAATTATAACTCACTAAGACCATCTTCAACCTATACTCAAAAATTCATTTTCAAACTAAAAAATATTCTTAGAATACTCTTTTTTACACTAATTTTTTAATCTTATTAATATTATCTATATATTTATCAACTTCACATATTTAACCCAAATCTTTTTATATTCATTTAATAAAATTAAGATAAAATTAATTATATATCAATAATTCATACACAATAAAATAATTCAATAATATATTTAAATAAACAAACATTATTAATAACAAAATAATAAATTTCTATGATTACAAATGATTATTTGTAATGTAAAAATAAAAAATAAATTATAAAATATAAATAAATTAGATAAATTAGATAAAATTTCAAATATAATATAATTTAATGATTTAATTATACATTTAAAAATATTATAATTTTTTATCTTAAAAAAAATCCATAACTTACCTTATAGATATATAAGTTTTTATATAAAAAATAAATTAAGAATCATTTTGAAAAAATGGTCAAAATGAGAAAATGAATAGTGCCAACACAAATTTGTGTTGGCGGAGGAGAGAGACGTATCCGAACGCAAATGGCGTCCGAATGAAGAAAAAAAAGCATGTATAATGGGATTTGCGTGCCCGTTGAAGATGACCGAAGACAACAAGAGTATGGTTTGATTCTAACACCACCATAGTGAGATCAAATGTCTTTTAAAAAAATATATATATCTTTAATTATTTGTTACCATTTATTTGAAAATTGTGTAACTATGTCTATGATAATCGAGAAGACCAAAGTCATTGAACCTGCAGCCGACTATATTCTTCAATAATCTTTCTCTCTCCTCTTTTTCTCTGTCATCCTCCACTTGTTACATACACTTTATACAGAATAATTTAATATGAACATTCAAAATTATTTAATTTCATTTATATATATATATTTTTTTTATTTGAATTTTAGCTGCATGCAGATTCAACAATATTTTTTTAATTCAAATTCAATTTTATCTGAAACTGCATGCAAATCCTTACCATTTTTTTTAATACAAATTCAAATAAGTTTAGTATTAAATGTGAGTCCACCCAAATACAATAAAATTTTATTTCATTAAACTCTATAAATATATATTATTTTATTGAGCCCACAGTAAGATAAAACAGTCTTTAAAAAAAGTCATTATTCAGTGGTTATTAATATTTATATACTATATATTATGATTTATGTCATCGGTTTCTTTCTCTTATTGAGATACATCCTCATCAAGAATATTCATATATTATATATACATTATAATATTAATACTTACATGAACCATATATTATAAATCAAGCTCAACAAAAGAGGATTGATCTTTTATTGAAAACAGAGAATCTCAATCAATTTAATTAATGATTCTTGTTTAGAGAAAATTAAAGGTGGAGATTCTGGCAATCAAGGGTGAACATGAGTTGTGATTCTTGTGAATGATTGATCTGTCAAACATGATTTTTATTATTAATTAAATAATATATTATAATTACTAATTAAGATTTTAAGTCTAATCAATATTTCACCAATAGTTGGTTAACACATCTCAATCAGATTCAATATATCCATCATCAATCCAATGATCAAGCATTTGTCTTAATTATGAGCACAAACTGATCATGCTATTCACTCCAAAAAATTATGGAAAAGACATGACAAACAGAGATTGAAGGATGAAATTTGACATTATTTGTTAAAATGATTTAACAACAATAAATAGTATTTTTATTAGTCAACAATTTAAATATACAATGTTCTTAAGAGATTTTGATATTTACAACTAAGTGTTTAATGAAATTTTGTATATTTCAAAAACAAAATGATAAGATTCCTTATTTTCAATTAGATGTGACAATTCGGGTCGAGTTTGAGTTGTTAGGTTGTCAGGTTGAACTATATTAATCTTAACCAGACATGTTTAGTAATTCGGGTCGAAATCTATAACATTAACTTAATTGTAATTGATTAAACCCGATCCAATTGACCTGACTCAACTTGAATCCAGCTTGATTTAACTCGATATAACTAATATCACATCTCTTTATTTTAGGTTAAAATGATATAAAAAAAAAAACAAAGATGAAGCTAAATCACAAATTTTCTTATAGAAAAATCTAATAATAAACGAGTGAGTGAGTAAGGGAGGACAAACACAAAATTTTACAAAATAAAATTATATACGAATTTGGGTTATTTAAGATCGAACCGATTTTAACATGTTTACTAATAAGGTTAAACACGTCGACCTGATTTCAACCTGAACACAAAATAAATGACAATAACCTAATTTTATTTGTATTCGATTTGTTTCATTTATAGCTACCTTAATGGTTGAACTAATATTTTGATCCAATGCAACTTTTTATTTTTTATTTTAACATTTTTCTAAAATAATTTAAGAATAGGTAATATTAATAAAATAATAATTTAACTGTGAAAGGTTCAAACTTTAAGACATTTTTTTTTATTTGTTTACGTGACCCTATACTAATATGTTAGCATCCCCGTAATACTAACACTACTGTACTCTGGTCATACCCACAGAATTGGTTGTTTGACAGTTTCATTATAATATAAATTTGGCACTCTCATAAAAAAAAAAAAAAAATTAATAAAATAATCTTATCTTAAAAAATATATATATCTCTATAACCAAATAGATTAGTTTATCAAGGAACATGGTTTCTTCTAAAGTTGTACATTGTTCCTAACCATACATATAAATTATACAATAATATTGTTAAAAGCTAAAACTAGTAAATATATATTAATCACTTAACTTATGGTTGAAGGTATGTATATATATAAATTAATTTCCTAGCTAATTGTTTTAAATATATATGCATATAATTAATGAGACATATATAGAAAGAGATTCATTGAATGTTATATCATCCACACAAAATTTCTCTAGAAAATTCTAGTCCTATTCATATATAGGACCTTGTCGGATTTGTACCTCTATCTGATCATATTTGAGAATTATAGAAGACTCTCTCTTCCCTTTCACATGCACGTCATGATCTCTTGTTCAGTCCAAACATAATTATGGAAACAAGAAGACAATCACTTCAATTTTTCCTTCAAATTATAATTGCACAAATTAAAATCTTACCAACAAGATCAAGGAAGGGCAATTGTTAATTAGCCCTAACTACCCTCCTCCTAGATGACCCAAAATGTTAGGTATAATTAAGTGACGTAAGTAAGTAAATTTGTTTTTATGGTACGGATAAATTTTTTGAAAAATTTAGTTCGGATAGATTTTAAATCATAATTCTGCTATTGCCAATAGATTCACAAACTTCATAGATGTTATTTTTGTGAAGACTTATAAGTCAATGTTACATCGTAAAAACTTATATTTTAATGTAATAAAATATAATGTCTTTTAGTATTTTCATTCGAATTATTTAAAAATTAAAAATAAATAAATAAAAGTTGAATGGAGAGGGAATTATTAATTAATGTAGCCAGTTTTTCATGAAAACACAACCTACATATCCACTTACGTACTTAGCTTGATGGTTGACTCGATATTGATATTTTTTTAATATTATATTAAAGAATGATAACATTATATTAAAAGAAGAAAAAAAGATGATATTGTTGGTCGATTTTTTAAATTCAAATTTGACTCTTTACATATCTATATTCAATGAATTGTATTGATTAGATATTTGACAATTATTTTGATATGCAATCGATAGTAAATATAAAAATTAATTAAACAAAATTAATTATAAAAGTAGATGATAACCATTTATAAAAATTAAGTTTGTATATAAGTAAAATTTATTTGTTAATCAATACATTAATTAATATATTTTGAGTGCGGATATCGAATTTGTTCGATAATTTAATATATTATATATCAAATCCTAATCAATTTTTTTATGTCAAAACTCTATATCGAAACTCTAACTGTAACTTACAAATAAGATGTTTTTCAATTCAAACTTGCGTAAGTATAATAGTTGGTCGGTTATTATTTTTCTTTTGAAACACTCCTTGCTTGCAATTAAGGATATTACTTAATTTATTAAGCCAATAGCCTAACATTGATCCTTCCCCCCTTGAGTTCAAATCTTTGCAAGAGATTTTTTCTAATATATGGAGGTATGCATGAATAGGAAAACATTGGCCTGTACCTGTTATATGATATTTGTCCATTAATCTCTCTATCAATATTGAATTAATTATGCATGTGCTCATAATGTCACAAGCAACCACCATTGTGAAAGCTAGAGAAAAAAAAAATCTTCTTAATTAAGCATTTTGTAACAAAGGGAGATTGATCTTTGCTTATGCATACGAATGATGTGATTGTTTCCTATTTTTAAATTCTCCATATTCTTTTTTTACCTATTTTTTTACTTGAGTGTATTACAGACATTCACGATCTCACAAGTTTTTATAAAACTCTTATGTCTAAATGGTGTCATATGTATTCCGTTGAAATAATAGTTTATGGGTTGTACTAATATGATATAAATATATACAGATTAGTCGGAATAATCAAGAGATATTATCGTCCAATTAACATATATGGTAATGTACACTGGTAAAAAAAGGCTCTTTACCGACGGTTTTTCCCGAAGGTTTTGTAAACCTCTCCTAAATACTCCCGAGAGGAACAAATCCTTCGGGATTAAAAATAGATTCCGAGGGGGTTGTAAAACCTTCGGGTTTATGAATTATTACCGAAAGTTGTACAAAGAACTTTCGGTTTTTACCTTCCCAAAAAACCCAAAAAAATTCTAAGTGTTGGGTGTGGATTAGTTGCGAAGGTTTTAGGAAAAACCTTCGGTTTTGAAATCCCTTGGATTTTTAATTGCGAAGGTTATTCAAAGACCCTTCGGTTTTGCCTTTTTTGAAAATTTCATTTCCGAAAGTTGTACAAAGAACCTTCGGTTTTGCTCATTTAAAAAAAAAATAAAATTTTTAAATGGTTGTTTCCGAAGGGTCTTTAATAAATCCTCGGTTTTGACGAATATCAAAACCGAAAGTTTTATAAAACCTTCGGCCTCAACCTCTATAAATACAAACCCTAACCCTTCTCTTTTTCATTCCGCTTCTCTCCTTTCTCTCTCTTCCGCCTCCGCCGCCGCCTGCCTCCTCCAAGCCGCGCGTTCTTCTCCTCTCTTCAGGTAATTTGTTTGATTTGGTTTTTTTGTTTTGTTTATCGTAAGATTTAGATTTTTCTTAAGTTTGTATATATATATTGTAGATCTAGATTTATGTTAGTTTACGATTTTTTGTTTGATGAATATATATATATACATATATCTGAAATGCATTTAGGATATGGGTGATGATTCGACATGGAAGAGACTTCGGCGTACACCGGAGAAACTGCATCCGTGTTACCAGAATCTTATAAGACAATCAGAAATTGCGGCACGTGAGGAAGAGGTCAGAAAGATGACGCTGGAAATGGAACAAATCCGACTAAGGGATGCCGAAAGAGGTCGTTTGCTCAGTGAAATCAAAGCGGACCGGGCCGAAATGTCTCAGAGATTAGAGAATCTCGAACAGGAACTTGTCTTGTTGAGGAGTCGACTAAATGAACCACCCCCTCCTTCCACCCCATCTAATAATTAATTTGTTGATTTATTATGGATTTATTATGGGTTTATAACAGTTATGTTTTAATATTTATGAATTATTGTTATTATGTTTATTTGGTTTGGTATAATTTGTTTTATTAAATAATTATGTTTGGTTTACTTTTCATATTTTTTTTAAAAAAAATTGCATCGGGTAAAAAATTGCATCAAATAAACAGGGGTAAAAACCGAAGGTTTTCAAATAAACCTTCGGTTTTGACCCTACATTAAAAAAATCAGATTTTTTTCTAAGTATGGGGAAGGGTAAAACCGAAGGTTTTCATATAAACCTTCGGTTTTGACCCTACATTAAAAAAATCAGATTTTTTTCTAAGTATGGGGAAGGGTAAAAACCGAAGGTTTTCAAATAAACCTTCGGTTTTGACCCTACATTAAAAAAATCAGATTTTTTTCTAAGTATGGGGAAGGGTAAAAACCGAAGGTTTTCAAATAAACCTTCGGTTTTGACCCTACATTAAAAAAATCAGATTTTTTTCTAAGTATGGGGAAGGGTAAAAACCGAAGGTTTTCAAATAAACCTTCGGTTTTGACCCTACATTAAAAAAATCAGATTTTTTTCTAAGTATGGGGAAGGGTAAAAACCGAAGGTTTTCAAATAAACCTTCGGTTTTGACCCTACATTAAAAAAATCAGATTTTTTTTCTAAGTATGAGGAAGGGTAAAAACCGAAGGTTTTCAAATAAACCTTCGGTTTTGACCCTACATTAAAAAAATCGGATAATTTTCTAAGTATGGTGAAGGGTAAAAACCGAAGGTTTTCAAATAAACCTTCGGTTTTGACCCTACATTAAAAAAATGATTTTTTTCTAAGTATGGGGAAGGGTAAAAACCGAAGGTTTTCAAATAAACCTTCGGTTTTGACCCTACATTAAAAAAATGATTTTTTTCTAAGTATGGGGAAGGGTAAAAACCGAAGGTTTATTTGAAAACCTTCGGTTTTGACCCTACATTAAAAAAATGATTTTTTTCTAAGTATGGGGAAGTGTAAAAACCGAAGGTTTTCAAATAAACCTTCGGTTTTAACAATTCCCCAAAAAAATCTGTTCAAGGTCGAAACCGAGAGGTATATTTAAAACCTTCGCAAATAAACATCAAAACCGAAAGTTCATTTTATAACTTTCGGTTTTCACACTACCTAGTTTGTTAAATTATTTTATTTTTAACCCACTAATCTTAACTTCTAACTAATATAATCAGTTTTGTGTTGTATTTTAAAAATTAATATTGTGTTTCATGTTCAAATATTTATGATTGTGTTTGATTCTTATAGAAAAGTCTATATGAATGTTCATGTTTCATTATCTTATGAATGTATGTAATGTTTGATCATATGGATTGTGCAATATTTTAAAGACATCAAATGTGTTTAATTAATATTGTTAAAGGTCATTAGAAGGTGAAAAATCAAAGAATTTAACAATTTATCAAGTGCTAAATCCGAAAGTTATATACTTAACTTTCGGAAATAACCATCAAAACCGAAAGTTCTCAAAGAAACTTTCGGTTTTGACATTTCTCAAGACCGAGTGTTTTATATAAAACCTTCGGTTTTGATGGTTATTTCCGAAAGTTAAGTATATAACTTTCGGAATTAGCACTTGACAAATTGTTAAATTAAAGTATTTTTTCTTTCCAATATAGACTCCTAACTAGTATAATCAAATGTGGGTTATATTTTAAAAATTAATATTGTGTTTTATGTTAAAATGTTTATAAATGTGTTTGATTATGTAGAGAAGTGTTTATGAATGTTTATGTTTGATTATCTTATGAATGTGTGTAATGTTTGATCATATGGATTGTGCAATATTTTAAGGATATCAAATGTGTTAATTAATGTTGTTAAAGGTCATAAGAGGGTGAAAAACCAAAGAATTAAACAATTTGTGGATTGTTAATTCCGAAAGTTATATAATTAACTTTCGGAATTAACCATAAAAACCGACAGATTTACCAAAACCTCTCGGTTTCATGTAATTAAATTTAATATTTTATATTTCAAAACCGAGAGGTTTGATAACACTTTCGGTTCTCCAAATTATCAAAACCGAGAGTTTTAATAAAAACTTTCGGTTCTCAAAATGATCAAAACCGAGAGTTTTAATAAAACTTTCGGTTCTCAAAATGATTAAAACCGAAAGTTTTCAGAAAACTTTCGGGTTTAATCATTTTGAGAACCGAAAGTTTTATTAAAACTCTCGGTAATCACTTTATTAAAAAATTAAAACTCTTTCTTTTCCCCCGATTCTTCTTTCCCTAATTTTCTCTTCCCTGCTTCTTCTCCCCGCTCCTTCAGCCGCCCGCGCCGCCTTCATTCTTCAAGACGACGCCGCCCGAAGACGACGACGCCCGAAGACGACGCCAAGAGGACTCCGCCCGAAGACGACGCCGCCGCCCTTTCAGTCGAAATCAACAGGTGACCGCGCCCCTTCTTTTCTCCAAGCCGTCGCCGCCATCGCCCGCGTCAACGACGCTGCTCTCCTCGCCTTCAGATCTCCTTCAAAGGTTAGTTATTTCATAATAACAGTTCTATATATGTGATTTAGGTTAGATATATAGGATTGAAATATAGGATTGAAGTTTAGTTTAGAATTTTAGGGTAAAATTTTGATGTTTGGTTAGATTTATTGTTCAATTTAGGGTTTTAGTTTGATTTTGTTTTGGTTTGATTGGATTGATAGTTTGTTGGTTTGATTGTTGTTAAATTGAAGTTTGATTTAGGTTAGATATTTATGATTGAAGTTTAGGTTAGAATTTTAAGTTAAAAATTTGATTTTGGTTAGATTAAAGTTTGATTTTAGGTTATTTGTTTGATTTTAGGTTATATTTGTTTGATTGAGTTGAAAATTTGGTTGATTTTGGTTAGTTTAGGTGATATTAGTTAGATTTTAGTTTGATTCATGATTTTATAGTTTTATTTTAGGTCTTTTGTTTGATATTTGGTTATTTGTTTGATTATGTTGAAAATATGGTTGGTTTGGGTTAGTTTAGGTTTTTTAATTTGATGTATGTATTGGATTATGTTATTGGATTTGTTTTTTGTAATTGGTTGTTGGATTTGGTTTTAGGTTATATTGAGTTTGGTTGTATGATTTTCTAGGTTTTGGATTGATTATTTTCGTGGATTGATTTGATATATATGTTTGGTTGAATGTTTGTTGGTTTGATTGTTGTTGAATTGATGTTTGATTTAAGTTAGATATGATTGAAGTTTAGGTTAGAATTTGAGGTCAAAATTTGCTTTTGGTTAGATTGAAGTTTGATTGGAGTTTGATTTGGTTAGATCTATTGGTTTGAATATTTGGTTATATTAATGTTGGTTATTGTTATTAGGTTTGGATTAGAAATTTCAGTCGCCCGCTGCCCGCCCGTCGATCTACATCCGCTGTTCTTCTTCGTCGCTCTGTTTGTGCAAGGTTAGTCTTGTTGGTTTATTATATGGTTAGGTTAGTTTCATGTTATATTTTTGTTGGATTTTCATGTTAGACTTAAGTCGAGATTTATGTTTGATTTGAAGTATGTTAGATTAGGTATTATGTTTGATTTACGTGTCATTATGTTAGATTAGGTTTGAAATGTGTATGAATGAAATAATTTTGAATTATAATTTATTGTTTTGAAATGTGTATGACTGAAATAATGTTAGAATATATGTATGTTATATTTAAGTTAGATTTAGGGTTTAGGTTTTATTATTATTTGTTTATGTGGAATTTTGGTTATAATATTAGATTAAATTCATTTTTGGTTGGATAATGATAGATTAGTTAGAAATTATGTTAACATTATGTAAGCCTAATTAATTTAGACAAATTTAAGTAATTAATAATGCGGGTTGTTTTCCATTTTATTAGAAATATGGAAGTACCCGATAAAAGCTGGATGACCTTACGTCGAGATCATCCAGATTACGAGGAAGGTGTTGACAAATTCCTCGAGTATGCTGTTAGGAATACATCCCGACAAACCGTGAAATGTCCCTGCGTGAAATGCTTGAACACGCCGTTTATGGAAATAGACGAAGTCAAGACTCACCTCATCGTTTATGGAATAAATATTCATTATGAGTATTGGTATTTTCATGGAGAAAAGAGACGTACTACTCAAGTGGTTAATGAAGATGTCGATGAAGATGCCGATGACTACGATGATGATGACGACGATGATCAGTCGGAGGATGCCGTGCCAGAATTCAACGATCAGACACAGGAGATGAATAATACAGTTAATGAAGAGGTCAACGAAGAACGTTATATGCACGAATTTATAAACGATATGTTCCCCAACGTTAATGACGTCCCGAGCAACGATCAACCAGTCGAAGATGCGCAAAGATTTTATAAATTGCTTGATGATTGCAAACGGCCATTGTATGAAGGTGCTCGAATAACGAAATCATCGGCACTACTGAAACTACTTCACATAAAAAATGTATGTCAATGGACGAATTCTTCGTTCGATATGTTGCTGCGTCTGCTTAAAGACTACATATTACCGATTGACGCTCAATTGCCAAACTCGTACTACGAAAGTAAAAAATTCATTACTGATATCGGGCTAAAATATGACAAGATAGACGCGTGTAAGAACAACTGTATGCTATTTTGGAAGGACGACATAAATGAAGATTCTTGCAGAGTTTGCGGTCTTTCAAGATGGAAAGTCGACCAAACAAGTGGGACAGTTCGGGAGAAGCAAAACGGGAAATTCATTCCAAAAAAGGTGTTGAGATATTTCCCTTTAATACCAAGACTGCAAAGACTATACATGTCCTCAAAAACGGCTCCAATGATGAGATGGCATAAAGAAGGAAGAGTTGACAGTGATACGTTGAGACACCCCGCTGATTCCTTAACTTGGAAGACGTTTGATGAAAATTATACAGATTTTGCTTCAGAATCCCGAAACGTAAGACTTGGTTTATCAAGCGATGGATTTCAACCATTTGCAAATGGGAAAAAATCATACAGTGTTTGGCCGGTAATTCTCGTCCCTTATAATGTGTCACCCACGACTTGCATGGATTCTAGCAATTTCATTTTATCTATGTTAATTCCGGGTCCAAAGAGTCCGGGAGATGCAATTGACATATTTCTCCAGCCATTGATCGATGAGTTGCATGAACTGTGGCAAACAGGTGTGAAAACGTTTGATGCACACACCTCGCAATACTTTAACATGCGAGCGGCGTTGTTGTGGACCATTAACGACTTTCCCGCATACGCGAATTTATCAGGCTGGAGTACGAAAGGTAAATTTGCTTGTCCTTGTTGTAACAACGACACGGTATCCCTTCGATTGGTCCATGGTTCCAAACAATGTTACTTGGGTCATAGACGTTTCCTTCCACCGAAGCACAAATACAGAAGGGATAAAGAGTCGTTTGATGGTCGAACTGATTATAGGGATCCCCCTAGATTGTTAACGGGCCAAGAAAGTTATGAGCAAGCACGAGACCTAGAAGACATTATTCTTAGTGCGGATATGAGCAAGAGAACCAAGATATATCATGAAACGCGGGGCGACAATTGGAACAAACTTAGCATTTTCTTCCGTCTACCTTATTGGAAATCGCTATTATTGAGACATAATTTGGATGTGATGCATATTGAGAAAAATATCTGTGATAGCGTGTTGGGAACAATAATGAATGTGAAAGAGAAGACTAAGGATGGTCCTAAAGCTCGTAAAGACTTAGAACTCTTAGGCATAAAATCATGGTTACATCCTATAAATGATGAAGGAGTTGTTCATTATCCAGAAGCGCCTTTCACTTTGACATCCGAAAATAAAATACGTCTTTGTAACTTCTTGAAAGATCTCAAGTTGCCTGATGGGTTTTGCTCAAATATCGGGGGTTGTGTAAATTTGGAAGAGAAAAAACTTTCGGGATTAAAGAGTCACGATTGTCACATCTTGTTGGAATATCTAATTCCTTTAGCAACTCGTGGATTGTTTCCAGAGTATGTGTATGATGCGTTAGTAAATCTGTCTCGTTTCTTTCGGTTGTTGTGCTTCAAAGAGTTGATTCAAGAGGACCTGGAACAATTGTACATGGATATTACATTGACACTTTGCAAATTTGAAATGATTTTTCCGCCGTCCATCTTCGACATCATGATGCATCTCCCGGTTCACTTGTCATTTGAGGCTTTGCTTGGAGGACCTGTTCAGTATCGATGGATGTATCCCTTTGAACATTACATGGGTACAATGAAAAGATATTTGCGGAATAATAACCACCCCGAAGCCTCTATAAGCGAGAGCTATCTTGTTAACGAAAGTATTAGCTTATGTGCCAGGTATATGGAGGAACAAGATCAAGAAAATGCACAACCTGAAATCTCGGGGATTTCAATATTTGCATCATTGGAAGACCTATCCAACGGAAAAGTATACAACTTGGATTATATAGATCGAGTGACAGCCCATTCTTACATTTTGAAAAATTGTCCCGAAGCAGAACCTTTTTACATGTAAGTTTCAAAGTTGCTGTTACTAATTAGCATTAAAGAGTGTTACTAATTAGCATTCGATCTATTTGCAGAGATTATAACAACGAGTCAAGTGGAGAAACGTTTGCCGCATATTTCAAACATCGAGTGAGTAAATTACAAACCATATATCCTAACTCTTTTTATTCATATTAACAACTTCATTTCGGATACATATATAGGTCGCCCATTTAACAGAAATGAACGACATATCAAGAGACCTCAAGATCTTAGGAGAAGGTCCAAGTATGTACTCGTCTATGTATGTTTGGTGTAAAGTAAACGGATTCAAATTCTGTACAGAAAAACACGACGAAGGTTTGACAACTCAAAATAGTGGGGTGGTTGTTGAGGGGTACAACGGTTCTGAAACTATGTCATACTACGGAGTTTTGACGGATATAATCGAATTACAATATTATTCTCACAAACGAGTTGTTTTATTCAAATGTAAGTGGTTTGATACACACTCGGGGGAACTAGGAGTGAAAGTGGATAAATATGGCTTCGTAAGTGTAAATGTAAACCGAATTTTGAAAACGCAAAGTCAAGACCCGTATATATTGGCGAGTCAAGCAAAACAAGTATTCTACGCCCCTGATATGTCAGCCCGACCCGGTTGGAAGATTGTGACAAAAATAAAACCCCGGTTTACAAACATATAGTTGAGATTAATTAATTAGGTAGATTTAATTATGTTTTTAACTTTAAATTCATTTTTATTACTACTTTATTTCAAGTATTCACTCATTTTTATTAATGGTGTGAATTAAGAATGTCTGAAGGTCCTAAAACAACTTGGAAGAGTATGAGGAAGACACCCAAGAAATTGGATAAGAGTTACCAAAACCTACTTGCCCAATCCGAGTCGTTAAAGCAACGAGGATCGTCTTCGAGAGACCAACCACCGATTCCTGTGGTCCCGATAGCTACTGCGCCTCCCCGAACATACGAGACGGATGACGATATTGATGACTTCGCAGAGTATATAGAGAGCACATTCGCTGATAACGTGCCTACCGATGAGGCTGAAGACGAGGGTCTTGAGGAGCCTATCGAGGAGCAGGATGACGAGGAGGAGCACGGGACCACTCCAGACCCATCATCGACAGGTATTTCGTTTACAAATTAGTTAGTGTTTCAATTGATTGACATATTTAATTAAGATTTTGATAATTTCGAAGAATCTTCTGCCCGCAAGAGACGGGGGAAGAACAAGAATATTGCGCTGTCTAAGAGGCTAGCGGGGACGAGGATCCCTCTAACGTTTAGAGAGAAGGATGGGAGGCCAGGCGGTACAGACGTGGGAAGGACACTGTGGTCTAGACATGTGGGGTCGATTATCCGGAGCCCCGCAGCCGTCTCACACCGTCTTCTCAAGTGGAAGGCTTTAAGTGCAGACCAATTGGATTCACTGTGGACTGCTATCAAAGTTAATAATTATTACTTGATTATACATTACGTCATGAAATAATTATTTTTCACATTTGGATGTTATTTTTTTCAGGATCCGTTCGAAGCGACTAATGGTGACATTGACTCTTTTCGAACGAGGGGGTTGGGACACGCCAATCAGATATGGGATAGATGGCGGTCGGATTTGAACAAGAATTATATCCGCGTCCACAAAGGAGACGAGGCGGCGGTACTGGCTAATCCTCCACCGGACTACGATCGAGATGATTGGGAGTTTGTGTGTCGCAACCATTTCTTCACAGAAACGTTTAAGGTACGGTTTCATAATTCAAATAAGAGTTGATATTAATTAATCTAACTTCATTTGTTATTTCAAATACAGAGACACAGTACTACAAATATGAAGAATCGGAAGAATCTGAAATTCCCACATCGAATGGGAAGTAGGCCGTTTGCACAAATTGAAGACGAGTTGGTAAGTACATTATTTGTAATAACTTAATATAAAGATTGTTATTAATTATATAAATCATTTATTTCAACAGGCGATTGAAATGGGACGGCAACCGTCTGTAATTGAAGTATTCAAGAGGACCCGTACACCAAAACCGACACAAGAAAACCCAACACCCGTCCCGGACGAACACGTGCAAGAGAAAATTGTAAGTGAATTGAATATGCCTAGTTTTTTTATTATAGAAATGATATTTTATTTTAATTGTGCAGGCTGAGATGGAGGAGGTTGTTAGTAACGAACCGGGAATATCTGATTTTGAATTGACGGAGAGGGTGTTCGGACAACAAAAACACGGGGTCGTCTTCGGAATGGGATCAGGCGTCCGACCCACACACTTTCGTGAGGATCGTCGTAGTGGAAACAGTTCACAGCGAAACAATGAGCGATTGTTAGAAGAGAATCAAATAATGAAGCTCAAGCTGGAGGAACTGGAGAAGAGAGATGAAGAAAGAAGGCGGAAAATGGATGAAATGCAATTGGAAAAGCAAGAAATTGTGGAAAGAATGGAGAGGGAGAAGTTAGAGATTACCGAAAAAATGGAGAGGGAGAAGTCAGAGATGAACGCGAGAATGGAGAGAATCGAATTATATATGAGGCAACAACCACCTCCTCCCCCCACAAGCTAAGGTTGTTTCGATTATGAACATGTTTTCATTATAGTAGTTGAACTTATAACAGATTGTTCGGAATATTTGTTTGGTTTCGAATTTTGTAATGTTCACGATCAATTAATGTGATCGTTTAATGTATGCTGCATTTCTTTTATCATTAATATATTGGTTTGGCTGAACAGGTTTTGGTTATGTTTTGGTTGCGAGCAAAATAATCCGCACATTTTTAAAAATTTAGGGGAAAAAACCGAAAGTAATATTGAAATCTCTCGGTTTTTCTCTTTTTGAAAAAAACGAGAGATATTAGAAACCTCTCGGTTTTAAGCCAATGAGAAAACCGAGAGTTATATGACAAACCCTCGGTTTTTATCCTTAAGAGGAAAACCGAGAGTTATTCACAAAACTTTCGGTTTTCCTATTCGGGTAAAACCGAGAGTTTTCATATAACTTTCGGTTTTCTTGAAAAGGAGAAAACCGAGGGTTTTGCAAAGAACTCTCGGTTTTACAAGAAGAGGAAAACCGAGAGTTATTTACAAAACTTTCGGTTTTAACCGAAGAGGAAAACCGAAAGTTTTGTATATAACTCTCGGTTTTCCTCTTCGGGTAAAACCGAAAGTTCTTTGCAAAACCCTCGGTTTTTCCACACAGAGAAAAACCGAAAGGTCTGTATAAAACCCTCGGTTTTTCCAAAAAGAGAAAAACCGAAAGTTCTTGTAAAACCCTCGGTTTTTTCAAAAAGAGAAAAATACGAAAGTTTTCATATAACTCTCGGTTTTTCTCTTTATGGAAGTCCCGAGAGTGTCAATAGCGAGGGATGGCGAGGGTTACTAAAACCTTCGGTAAGGTGTCTTCACCGAAAGTTATAGGGTCAAAACCGAGAGTTTTAACTCTCGGTTTTGACCCTTTTTTCACCAGTGGTATTTGTGTTGTGGAAGAAATTTGTTCTCGGTCCACATTTGTGGTTGGAGACAAGAATTATTATTCAATTATGTTACTCAACATTTTCGAATTGAGTGAATATTAATGGTTTGTTAAATAAATTTTGGTACAAAAAGTTTGGACTAAAATCACCTTATTTGTTTGGAATTCTATCAATAAATTATACTCCAATTCTTATATAGATTGTTTGGATTTTTATAAAATTTGTAAACACATTTATAGGATGATTTGACCATACTAAGGAGGCAAGAGTCTTGATCAATATAAAGTAGAAAGCAACCAAACGAGATCTTGAATTAATTCAAATATTAAAATACATCAATATTAAATTTATGATCACAAAATCAGTCAATTACTTAAAATTTATAAAGATTGGATATCAAAAGATTTTCATAGAACTTATAAATTTTTTAAATAAAAAATAAACTAATAACTTGTTATGTCTTATTATATTTTTGTTCAAAAATAACATCGTTTTACTCAAAAACATACTATATTAAAAACGTTTTAAAAACGTGTTTAAGAAACCTAATATCATCAACAACATCTGTATATATATAGTTTATAACTAGACAAAAACTAATATATTTCCGCTGTGTCCTACCTATTTTAGAAATTTATTTTGATTTTGTTGAGAAAAAAAAAAGAAAGGAAAAAGAAAGAATAATGTTGACATTGTTTATTAATAATATTTCAGAAAAAAAAAGATAATGCAAAAGGGAAAGAAAGAATAGGAGGGGGGTTGAATCCATATTCTGTGAAAGTTCAATGAATGATTCCCGAAAACCGGCTTTACCGGTAATTCTAGGACCTGCTCAAGCTGCCCACTTTGACTCTATGTGCCAAACCCAGATCATATCATATCAAAACAACCACAATATGCATGCACTGTAAAATATATGTATTATTTCAATTTACCATACACGCTAAACCACCCTATAATCATCATCATCATCATATATAATATATAAACACTGCTGTGTATCTTGAACAATCATCATCCTCTTCCTCTCTCTTCTTGCTTTTTCTCTCTTTTTTTCCCTACCCAGTTAGGGTTAAACTATGATCTTGGACCTTCAACTTCTCTAATGCAATCACAAGTTCAATTTCTAAACAATCAATCACTCTTCTTCGTCCTGCTCTTTTTTATTCTTCAAGATTTGGAATTTTTGACCCACAATCCACCATGCCTTCTCTCATCGATTATACAGGTAATTTCGAGATCTTGAACTTTTTCAGTTTGTTCTTCTTGTTGTTACTTGAATCTTGTCAATGTTTAATTTTTTGGGAAACCCATTTGATTTTAAGTACTGATCTGTCTTGCAAATCGTGATCTAGTTGTTATATTGATCTGACCTTAGTTTTTTCACTATAATTTTCAGTTGATGATGATTTGTACACGGTTGGTTCTCGTTTGGATGTGTATTATCCTCCTAGCAAAAGGGCTAGATTTAGCTCATTGGTGGCTTCTTCAGATAACTTTGATAATGAAAACAGAACAACATCTATTGAAGTGCTTCCGGATGAGTGTCTGTTTGAAATCTTCAGACGTGTTACTGGAGGTAAAGCGAAAATGTCTTCCGCCTGTGTTTCTAAGCGTTGGCTTATGATTATGAGCAGCATTCGTAGTGCTGAGATATGTAAGAATGAAGATGTTGAAATGATACATGATAATGTGAATGTGGAATGTGAGAGTGATGGATATCTTACTAGATGTTTGGAAGGAAAGAAAGCAACAGATATTAGACTTGCAGCTATTGCGATTGGCACTTCTAGCCAAGGGGGTTTGGGAAAACTTTCCATAAGAGGAAGCAATTTCGTTCGTGGAGTCACCAATTTCGGTTTATCAGCTATTGCCCATGGTTGTCCTTCTCTTAAGTCTCTTTCTTTGTGGGATGTTCCTTTTGTTGGGGATGAAGGCATGCTTGCAATAGCTAATGATTGTCGCTCACTTGAGAAGCTCGATCTCTGCCAGTGCCCTTCCATTACAAACAAGGGTTTGATTGCAATTGCAGAAAATTGCCCCAACTTGACAACTTTAGCGATTGAATCATGTCCTAACATCGGAGATGAGGCTCTGCTAGCTATTGGAAGGTGTTGCTCGCGTCTCCAATCCATCACTATCCGAGACTGCTCTCGAGTAAGGGATCAAGGTCTTGCAGGCCTTCTATTGCCAGCTTGTTCAAGCTTGACGAAAATAAAACTTCATGGCTTAACCATCACGGATTTCTCACTTGCTGTGATTGGTCATTATGGGAAGGCTTTAACCACTCTTATACTTTGCGGGCTTCAGAATGTGAGCCAGAAAGGGTTCTGGGTCATGGCCAATGGCCGTGGTCTAGACAAGCTTGTGTCTTTGACGATTACTTCTTGCCGTGGGACAACAGATGTGAGCCTCGAGGCCATAGGGAAAGGATGCTCTAACTTGAAACACATGAACCTCAAAAAGTGCTGCTTTGTATCAGATGCTGGTCTAGTAGCTTTTGCTAAGGCTGCTGGATCTTTAGAAAGCCTTCAGATGGAGGAATGCAATAGGATTACCCAAGCAGGCATTTTGAGTGCCCTGTCGAATTCTGGATCGAAATTAAAATCTCTAGGCATTGTTAAATGCATGGGAATCAAGGATCATCTGCCACTCGATATGACTATGCTCTCTCCTTGTGAATCACTTAGATCATTGTCCATCAGGAGCTGCCCGGGCTTCAGTAATTCAAGCTTGGCTGTCGTTGGAAAGCTTTGCCCTCAGTTGCACCATGTTGATCTAAGTGGACTAGTCGGAATTAGCGATGCAGGCCTTCTTCCTCTTCTGGAGACCTGTAAAGGGGGACTCGTCAAGGTGAATCTTAGCGGTTGCTTAAATTTGACTGATAGATCGATCTCCACTATGGCTAAGCTCCATGGTGAGAGTCTCGAAGTGTTGAACCTTGAAGGATGCAGGAATGTGACAGATGCGAGCCTGGTGGCAGTTGCTGAAAATTGCTTGGCAATGAACGATCTCGACTTGTCGAATTGCTCTGTATCTGACTTGGGCATTTCTGTTTTATCATTTGGAGGGCAAATGAATTTACAGATCCTATCCCTTTCTGGCTGCACAAAATTATCAGACAAGGTTATGCCATATCTTAGTAAGCTTGGGAAGACTCTTGTTGGGCTGAATCTTCAAAAATGCAATTCCATTAGCGGCCAATCAATTGAACTGTTGGTTGAAAGCTTGTGGAGGTGCGATATCCTTTACTAAAGCTGCTGAATTCGAATTGAACAACATCGATAGGTAATGCTAGCCCGGTGGCTTGGTTTATTCTCGTGGGGACTTTGGATGTTTTTTCGCAGGTACCCTTTAGTGGTTAAATACACCTGTGTAATTCAATTTTAGCTTCTCCATGGAGCTGCACCTCCTCCACCATTCACAGCCATTGTTATCTGCGAAGACAGTCAACCAGTCCCGGTTTTGGTATTCTTATCTATGTTGTTCGATCTTTCTGGTTAGCTTGAAATGACCCAAAGTTCCCTTGCTTGAATAATTCATATTGTTCTTTCTGTTTAGTGGGTAATGTATGGGTGTTCCCCGGTTTTTTAATAGAACTCTTCGGTTCTATCTTTTTTTCTTTTTGTGGGAATTTCCTTTACCCTGCTTCTAGATAGGAGGACAAGTGAAGTAGATGTTTTCTTGTATAACAAAGTTTTAAAAACCTTGTCTTGCTTGCTAGAGTTACTACTAGGCACTACTAGCCTATGTCATTTTCCTTTTATGTGTTTATCAATAAGCCTAATAATCTTCATGATTATTATTGGCTCTGTTTGGAAGTTGTGTTCTTTTATGAAGCTTTCATGTATATTATTATTATTATTACTAAATGTTATGCTGTTTTCATAATAATGAAATAAATTTATGTAGACAAGCATATTATTTACATTTAGACTTGTTTGCTTCCTATTAAACAGAGGATATTGTTCCTCCTGATTTTTGTTGGGTTGTAGAGCTAATTACAAGTTAAACTTTATGTTAATATAAGGTAGTTAAAATATAGGGGAGGTTTTCAAATAATCTTAACTTAGAAATTCATCCTCTCATAATTACCTAGTTTATTATTCACTTATTTTATTTAAATATTATATTTTATTTTTTATATATTTATTTATATATTAAAATTATTATTTTTATATAATATAATATAATAAATGTATCATTACTTAATATTTTTATTAATGCTTGATAATTAATAAAAGTTATTACAATAATCTTATTTTAAAATTATTTACCACACAACCTCTCACAAATTATGTTTTTTTTAGTTAATATCAACTTACTTAGAGAAATTGACTTTAACATATTTATTTTTAATTATTTTTACAATATTATTATTTATTAAAAGTAAATTTAACAATATAAAAAAATATTAATTTTTTAATATGAATATAACTTAATATAACATTAAAATTTTATATTTAAAATTTTACAAATATTAAAAAATAAAATATAAGAAATTAAAAATAAAATAAAGTAAAGTTAGGATAATAATTATATTATATAATACATCATATTATATAAAAATAATAATTTAATTGTGTAAATATAGATATAAAATATAAATAAATAAGTTTAAAATGTATTTAATAATAAATTATAATACTAATAAAAATATATAAATAAATAAATAAAACTGATTTTGAATATTAATGTACGTTAGTTTGAAAAAAAATCAATGGTGCTAGAAAAGCCTTTTAGTCGGATGGGATGTGTTCGGACTTGACAATTGATCTCTGAACCGGTTGAAGGAAGTTCTTGATAGGTTGAATTTTAGTTTGAGAAATCACTCAAAATATAGAGTTAAGGTAACTAAGTCGATATCTTCTGATGAATAAAAGAATTGTATGACTTTCGCGGTCGACTGATTTATTTACTACTAATAAAATAAAGTTTCAATATCGATCGATTTTTGCTCGGTAATATCTTGATTTTCAATCGATATAAGAAAATATTGATTAAATTTAATACGATCGTCAACAGTCGCTAGAAGTTCTTTCGGTAATACGAATTTAAGGAAACACCAATTGTTATTATAACCAATCGGTATAGGAAAACACCGATTCCTATTATAACTTATCGGTATAAACCTTTTCAAAATATATATATAAAGCTATAAACTATTCAAAATCCAATTGGATCATTGGCAGGAGCTTAGAGGAATTTCAAGGTGACTTCTAGTGTATCTCAGCCCAATCTATATCTAAATATTTATATACAAAATTATGTGTTTTCAAATCAAGCCATGGGCAAAAAAAATAAAGCTATCATATGAGGAAATGGCCAAAAGAGGAAGAATAATATTAAGCATTTGACATATCCAAAAGTTCTATTTTTTCGCATTTTTCATTAATGAACTTCCTTCAAACACAAAGAGGGAGAATGTGTGAACTTATTGAGCCATTGAACATCTTCCATTATCACAAAAGCAAATCCTCAGCCTATAAAAGAGTGGAACCCTAATCTAGATGATGACCAAATCTATTTGACATATAAAACCCTTTAATTTCTGTCACGAAGAAAAAGAAAACGTACGTAAGAGGAAACTACACGACGTGCTTCAGCAAAAAATTGTGCCAAATCAGAATTTATCATCGTATAGGGCAAACTAACGTAAATCCTCGAAGAATCATTAATATTGCCTCTCCTTTTGCTTGTCGTCGTCAATTTCTTCTTCATCTGATTTAGATTCATCGAATACATCATCATCATCGGTCACGGAATCTACACTATCAAATTTGACTGATGCCCAGAAGGTGAGAGAGAAATGGTTACGCGTAGGCTTGAGCTTCAGAGTTTTAATGGATTTTAATTTGGTTGTAAGATGGTTGCAAGGGACTGCGGCGGTGGTAGCGAGCCAGTATAAACAAGAAGAGGAGATGCTTGAAGGTTTTTATAGAAGGAAATTGAAGTAAATGAAGAGGCAGTAAAGATAGTCACTACATCCATCAAAGATGATGAAGAAGATTGACGCCCATTTTAACCTAGATATTTTAGTGTTATACCGATTGGTATTATAACCTATCGGTATCAAGCTAGTAATAACGATTGATGTAACCAATCGGTATTAAGACCGATTAGTTTTGATATCATTCGGTATTAAAATAATAATACCAATTGATATTATAACCCATTGTTATTATTAGCTTAATATCGATTAGTTATGATACCAATCGATATTATTTGTTTAATACTGATGGGTATCATAACCAATCCAATCGCTAGAAATGATCGCTATTTATCATTTTTTACTCGTGTATTCAATATTGTTATTATTATGACGGTATGAGAGGTCTCCTCAAAAAAATCGATGGAAACAGTTGCTAACCTCATTGATGTTCTTGGGAATCTCCGAGTTCGTTAACAAATTTTTTTTATATTTGTTCGTTCATGACAATTTTTACTTATATTTTTATCGTTGTTTCTTAAATAGTTAATCTCGTTGTCTTTCAGGTGTGTTTGGTGACACTTTAAACACTCATATTTTTATTGTTTTTGTCGTTAAATTTATTTAAACTATCTCATTTATATAATATTGAATGAATATTTTAGAAAATATAGAATTTATTATGAATATTGCATATTAACATAAAGATTTATTTTTATTATATTTTTTATATGGAGAAACTTTGGAAGTCAAAGATTTCATCTAAATTCTCGTTGTTTGAATGAAGTGTTATTTCTTATGGTTGATATGTGAATAAAAAACTGTTGTACAATAGAAACTTTTTAAATTAATATTCGGTAAATTAATAAACTCTCTAAAATAATAAATTTGTCCGGTCCCGACTTAGGCTAATGTAAAAAATTGAAAACTCGTTAAAATAATAAGATAATATTTTTTCGGGAAATCCCTTTATAATTTTCGGTCCCAAGAAAATCATAAATTAATAATTCATAGAAACTAAAAACATATATATTACACTCTATTAAAATATGATTCAATAGTTGTCTGGTTTCCTTTAAAGTTCAAGTCTATTTGGAAGCTTGGAGCTCATCTCTATTTTTTTTCTGGAAGATCTGACATAGTTGATTTTGCAACACTTTTAGATGAGAAGTCATCTTGTGAAATATGGTTTGAATACTCTAACACATTCATGTAATTTATATATTGTATGCCAAATTTGCGTAATAATATATATACAATTGTTTCTCTTGTTTATATTACAGTGTTATTTCAAAAGTCATTTAATACTTCAAAAGTCATTAATAATGTTAAGTTTGAAGTCTCAAAAGTTCGTTGCAACGTAATTTTAAGTGGAATAAACTAATTTGCCTTTTTGTTTGGTATATATAATTACTTAATTTATAAGGATATATGAATTATACGTTGAATGGGTTAAAAATTCTTTAAATTAATAATTGTTAATTTATTGATAAATTAATAACTCTCTAAATTAATAAATTTCTCCGATCCCGACATAAATAATTTAAAGAATTTCTACTGTATTATTATTAGTAGTTGTATGTGTCACAAGGATGTTGAATCAGCCACTCATTTTTTTTACAATAATTTTTTTAAACTTACAATAATTTAAAAACTGTAAAATAATTTAAAGTTGGATTGGATTCACATTATAATTGACATGGCTTAAGTGAAGAACATGATTATAAGAATAATGGTAAGATATGGTTTTGTATTTTGGAAAAAAAATCACATTTTTTTTTAAACATAAAAAATCAAAGTTGTCAAATAGGGGTTGAACATATGACTTTCTGCTTAGGAAATAGACGCTCTATCCACTGAGTTACCGGTGCTAAGTATAGGTAAAGAAATCTAATACACAAATTATAGAAAACATATAAGATGTTTTTCTTAAGAAAAAACGCTCAATTCAATCAACTACATTTAAAGTAAAAATTTTTCTTAAACTTATAATAATTAAAAAACTGTAAAAAGTCTAAAGTTGGATTGTATTCACATTATAATTGACATGATTTAAGTGGAGACCATGGATTGTAAAAATAATGGTAAGCTATGGTTTGTATTTTGGAAAAAAAAAATCACATTTGTTTTTAATTTAGATAATCAAAGTTATCAAACGCGCCAGATAGGGGTCGAACCTATGACTTTCTGCTTAGGAAACAGACGCTCTATCCACTGAGCTACAGGCGCTAAGTGTTGGTATAGAAATCTAACGCCCAAAATATAGAGAACATTTTAGATATATTTTAGAAAAAATGCTCAATTCAATTAATTACATTTAGGGTTAATTATTTTCTTCAATTTACAATAATTAAAAAATTGTAAAAATTCAGGATTAGATTTGCATTATAATTGATGTGGTTTAAGTGAAGAGCATGGATGGTAAAAATAATGGTAAGTTATGGTTTTGTATTTTGAAAAATAAATCATATTTTTTTAAACAAAAAAAAATTAAAATTATCGAACGCACCAAATAAGGTTCGAACTTATGAATTTCTACTTAGGAAAAAAAACGCTTTATTAATTGAGCTACATACGCTAGTTGTTGTTAAGAAATCTTATGCACAAAATATAGAAAATATCTAAGATATTTTTCTTATGATAGACGCTCAATTCAATTAACTACATTTAGGGTTAATTTTTTTTCTTAAATTTAAGATAATTAAAAAACGATAATGTTTTGTATTTTGGAAAGAAAAAAATCACATTTAAAAAAAATTAAAGAATCAAAATTTTCAAACGCGCCAGATAGGGGTAAAACCTATGACTTTATACTTACAAAACAAATGCTCTATCCACTGAGTTACAGGCGCTAAGTGGCGGTAAAGAAATCTAATAAAAAAAATATAGAGAACATCTAAGATATTTTTCTTAAGGAAAACACTTAATTCAATTAACTAAATTTAGAGGGAACTTTTTTCTTAAATTTACAATAATTTAAAAACTCTAAAAAATTTAAAGTTAGATTGGATTCCCATTATATTTGGTATGGTTTAAGTGGTGAGTAGAGATAGTAAAAAGAACTGTTGAAGCTATGATTTTGTATTTTGAAAAAAAATAGTATTTTTTTAAAACTTACATAATCAAAGTTATTAAATGCGCCAGATAGGAGTCGTATTATGACTTTCTGTTTAGGAAACAAACGCTGAATCCACTAGGCCACAGGCGCTAAGTGTTTGTAAACAAATCTAATACACAAAATATAGAGAACGTCTAAGATATTTTTCTCAGTAAAAACACTTAATTCAATTAACTACATTTAGGGTTAATTATTTTCTTAAATTTATAATAATTAAAAAACTATAAAAAGTCCAAAGTTGGATTGGATTCGTATTATAATTGTTATGGTTTCATAATAATGACGTTATGAATTATCGACATTATGATATGGAGTCTATTGTGGCTATGATATACCTACATATTTGGGTTAACATCTTAATTATTTTTTAGTGGACTATTTGATTGGAGAGTGATCATTGATTTTCAATAATCATAGTCGCCAATACGTATCATCCATAATTATATTATTATGACGTATTTTGAGATTCGTTTAGGAAAGTCAGTAGAGTCCGTTGGGGAGTTAATCATTTTTTTAGAGGATTTAAGAGCTCGATAACTTATTGATTAACTTTTTTCTTTTTTCTTTTCATGTAATGTTTTGTCGTTTTGTTTCAACGATTTTTATCATTATTAATATACATGGATTATTTTTTAAAAATAACATAAATAATTTATTTAAAATTATACTCACTAAAATTATTTTGCATATAAACATATAAATTTATCTACGTTTATATTAGTTTAAAATTAATAACTAATTAAAATATTAAATGAGTAATACTTTAAGTTTGTAAGACAAAAATATCATTATTATGTGTATTTATTTACAAAAATTCAATTATAAAATTACATCTGATCACTCATTTGAATAAGTGACAACTTAAATATAATTTTTTTTATTATATTTTTAAAAAATTGTAAATTTAAAATAATTTATGATTTTGTAAAGTTTTAATAATATAAATATAAAATTCTTACTTAGGCTAGTGTAAAATAGAATAGTAGTAAGATTTGAATATTTGAAGAACAAATTTTAACTAAATTGATTTTAATGGTCATGACTCGTATCATTTTATAAGCAGGCAGGTGAATTTAAATGGCTGATCTTTATCATATGGCTATGGTGTATGGGATTAAAAACTCATTATTGATAATGATTTTTTTTTGAAGTGGTTGATTGAGTTGGTAAAAAAAATTTAAAGGTATTAATATATAATGATAAAATAAAAAATAATAATTTAAAATATATAATATTTTAGAATTTTGATTTATAAAATTAAGCGATGAAAATAAATTAAGCGATGAAAATGATGAGAGGGAGGATTTAACAAAGTTTGATTAAGTTATGTTATTTTAATGGGAGCTGCTTTTCCCACCCCTCCCATATTCCCACCCCCTCCCTCACTCCTCAATCAACTCTAAAATGACTTATTTAACCCTGCCACCTTTATATATTTACATTTCTTATTTTATTTATTTTAGGGCGACCGTGAAACGACTTATTATTAAAAATATTATGTTTGACTAATTATTAATATATAATATTATTAAGACTTATTATTAAAAATATTATGTTTGAATAATTATTAATATATAATATTATTAAATAAAATATTATGATTATATTAATTATTAATTATTATTTAATAGATAATTTTATTTATAAAAATATTAATAATTATTAATATTATGTTTGACTAATTATTAATATATAATATTATTAATTAAAATATTATAATTAGACTAATTATTAATTATTATTTGATAAATAATTTTTGTAAGTATTTTAATATATATATATATATATAATTAATATAATAAAATATTAATTATTTATATTTTATTAAATTATTATATATTTCAATATTTAATATATTTTAAATAATTATAATATAAAATAATAATATTTTGTATTTTTAATTAAATAAATAAAGTTAAAAAAATATAAAAAATTAATTAATTAATTATATTTAATAAAAACACTCAATAATAAAATAAAATAAAATAAATAAAATAAGAAATGTGTAAATATATAAAGGTGGTAGGGATATATAAGTCATTTTGAAATTAATTAAGGAGTTAAGCGGGGGGTGGGAAAAGCAATTTGCTATTTTAATTATTGGATCAAGTTGAAAAGCATTTTTTCAATGGGCCCTTTTCGAAGACTAGAACTGAATTCATTTAATGGGCCTGACTGTATATTGAGTTATTAAAAATGGGTTTCAATAGGTCTATTTTGTTTTATTCCCCAAGTGAGATTAATGACATATCATTTGGATCCAATTTGGCTTATCTCACAACTCGAAGACAACCTTACTAGGCATATTTTTTATGCATCAGATGGGCTATCAAAGTTTTATTTTATTTTTATTTTTATTAAAAACGACGGTAAGAATTAAGAGTTTTAAAATCGGTGTTATAACTTGTAAAATCTAGAGTTTACTTAAAATCGTAAGAATTTAATTTGAAAAAAATTATTATTATTATTATTATTTATATATATAATTAATTATTTTATATCTAGTTAATTTAATTTTTTTTATATGTTTAAATATAAAATTAATAAAAATTAATAATAAGTAAATAATACTATAAAAAAATATATTTAAAATATTAATTAATTTATTTGAATAAATAATATATATTTTTTTAATTTATAAATATGTAGAAGCCTTCTCCTTCACGATCGGATCATTTAATGGGTAAAGAATATGTATGCTGCTAGTGGATCCAGGTTTTCATACTAGAGTGGATTTGAAAATATTTATGTATGGACTTCAAACTTTTTTTTCGTTAAAATTAAATAAATATTTTATCGAATAATTAATTAGATCGAATAATTTGACCTTCGTACGTTCCTAAATATTTTTTTTAGGACTGAGCTTTAACCTACACAACGCTAACGTAGATCCGTTTCTATTTAGGGCCAAACATATATACTTGCATGTTGCTTCTTCTTCAAATTTCAAAACACCACCTTAAATTCCATCAGCCATTTAGTCATTTCATGGTGCTTCTTCTTTTTGGAAAGGAAAATGACTCAAAACAAAACCATTGTTTCTGCTCTATTGTAGCTTGAATGTCTTATGCTTATTCTTTCTTTTTGTGTTGACAGAACAAAAGATTTCGTTTACACGGTGCACCGCAAAGACCAATGCGAAAAGAACAAAAATTATGCTTGTAAGAATTCTTTAAGTTCCATACATTAGGGACCATGGTCTGATGGTCGCCACTAAATAGGTCATAAGCATATTTAATAGATAATTATTTTATTTTATTTTAAAAAAATAGAGAAGATGAAACAACTAATTAAACAATAAGTTTTAGTACTGAGAATGTTATTATTCTATGTAAAACATTTATTGTCTTATCTTATAAATAAAATTGGAGTCTTCTTGTACAATGAAAATGACTGAAATTCAGTGGTTGATATTTAAGTCTTTTAATAGTTACTGGGAATAATTGTGAGGAGGTTTGGATTAAGACAACATATATGACAGATCTAAATGGTTGGGTTACTTTCTATTATCTTTTGGTGAATTATTTGTCTAGAAAGAAATCGACGTACGTTCAATGATTGTACTTGTACGATGCGTATAATTCATAACGTCATTATTATGACACTATCTAAATTTGTTCTGAAAAACTCGTAGGATCAGTTAGGGAGATCAATACTTTTCTTGAAAACATTTGTGCATGTTAATTACTTTGTTGTATGTGACCTACCATTTTTGTTTTGTTTTTTAAAATTTTTTTAATGTCATGATTTGTTTCGTGTACTTAAATAAATTCCATTTTTAATTTAAATTGTATTTTTTTTTTTCAAAAGTCAAATAAAAATTGAAAGTTTTAAATCTAAACAAATTAAATTTCAGAAATATAATCATTACTTATGTTTTTTTTTAGATTTGAGCTAGATCTCAATATCTCTTAGAGCTTGTTTGAGGAGGTGGTTTTACAAGTTTGAGATGTAAATATCTTAGTAAAATAAAATCACTAAGATTAGGGAAATATAATCAATAATTTCATTTATTAAATGATGTATTCAATCATATAGGATAAGAAGATTTAGAACTGGTCCGGTTTGAGTTTATTTTTTAAAATGCTAAATAATGATAAATTTGAAGATGTGTGTAGAATATTTTAATATTTTAATTACTAGTTTAGTTATTTGATTTACAAGACGGAATGAAATAATATTTGATTATAGCTAAATTAAAAAGAAAATGAAACTTTCAACCCATTATTATTAATTAGTCTTAATTTTAACGGTGCTAATTTATTGACTAATAAGAATATGAGTATGGATATTTTGATGAGTTTGTTATATATATAAAGTGTCCTCTTATTCTATCTGAAATATATATATATATAAATATATATATATATATATATATATATATATATATATATATAATTTGTAAATTAACCTTCCAAATTAATTTGAAGTTAGGTTTTGATTGAATAAAAAGCTAGGTTTGTTGTACTTTGTATTATTAATAGATTCTTCAATCTTGATAATTTAATGTTTAATTAGTCATGTGATTAGGAGAGAAATTTGTGTAAAAGTCAAACTTTACATTTAACGGTTAGGACTTTTTGATAGCATTTGAACACTGACAAACCATGTGCTCTGTCAAAACCTAATCTCTTTGTTAGCTAGGATCCTAATTTTTCAGGTTTTGTTTCTTCATTTATTACATAAATGAAAACATAATAATTTAAAACTAATCTTAATAGATACATTTTTTTATATTTAGAAAATAATTTTTTTGAGAATTAGGCCTGGTTCGGTTGTTTTATTTTAAAATTAATTTCAGAAAAATTAATCAAAAGAATATGAGTTATTGCACTTTACAACTGTGCAAAAAATTAATCTTAAGTATGATTGTGTTTGATAATGTAATAAAAAATTGAAGAAATGTACAATCTAAATAAGATTAATAATAGTAAAGTAGAGAAAAGGAAGCAGAAAATAAGGAATCTGGAAAGACAACTTTTGTTTAGGTCATTGTAGGTATAGGTACAGTCTATTCATAAATATTGGAACATGATGCCCTAACAGATCACGTGTTGGCTCCTTCAAAATCAATCTATTCTAATCAAAATAATAATAAATAAAAATCTTCTTCTTTTTCTGCCCTAATATTAATAAATTACCAGAACCCACCCAGTCCCTCCAACCAGCTGCACTACTTCTTGTGCCCTAATTCATCAACTTTTTTCATTTTCAAAAAAAACAAACATTCTCTCATCACGTTCAGCAACAAATCCGTAACTAATTTAAAAAAAAGAAAGAAAGAAAAGAAATGTGAAGAAGATGAAAAAGAAGTGAGAGAGAGAGAGATGAGATGAGAATTGAGGAGAGAGAGAGAAGTGTGGGGGCAGAGAGAGTGTCAGGTGAGGTTAGTCAGAAATGAAATGACATGAAAGGAAATGAATGCATGTCAGATCAGAGCAGACATTGATTTGACGTTTCAGATTCTGGCCACAGACCCTCTTCCCCACCGGTCCACCACCTGACCACCACCACCAAAGTCGACGACCTAGCTTAGCTTAGCTCGATCGATCCGTTCAAGGAGTGGGCAGTGAAGTATTCTTTTCTCAGCAGATAAAACCAACCATTTCTCTCTGAATTCGATCCCAGCTTTCATTTTTATCTATACCCATTTCCTGATCCCTAGGCCATTATTAATTTAACCCATCCTTTACCTATAACTCTCTTCTTCGATTTATTTCAAATATTATTTAAATAAACTCTTTTTTATTTATAATTCAACACAATCAAATAATCTGAAAAAGAATCCAAAGGATTTTTTAAGTTATTTATATAAGAGAAATGACATTGTCCGAGAAAATTATTTAGAAGAAAGTTTACGAAAGAATCTGTCATTTTTTAGTGTATTAAAATTTTTGAAAACAAATTTGGTATTGTTTGGTTAGAGAAAGAAAACACTATTAAAGTTTTATTTTGAGAAAACAAAATAGTAACAGAGGCCTGTTTGATTGGGATTATAAGTGGGAAGTTTAAACGTTCACGTAATAATCTACTATAGTAACTCTAACTAATAAGTTAACATAAGAATTTACAATCATATACCTTTTACGTTTAAACACAATTTTTTTTTACTACAAAGTCTAAACCGAATCCTTAATATATAAATATTAGTGTTTATGCAGAGAGAGAAAGACAAAGAAAAGAAAGAAGATGTTTTAGGTTTAAAATTAAAATATAATTTTAATATAATTTAGTTGTAATGACAAGTAACAATTACATTTATCTAAGTATAGAAGAGTTAAAAGGAGTAAAATCAAATAAAATTAAATGTACAATAACTTTTGTCAAAAAGTTGCTGGTTTGATCTTTAATTGCTTTTGGGATTTTTTTATTGTGATGAAATTTTGAAATAATTAATTTTTAAAGTTACAATGTCAAAAGTATTTTTTAATTTTAAATATAAATTAATTTTATATAATTAAATAAAAGATAATTTTAATATTTAAATATATAAATGATTGATTAGATAGTTGAAAATATGTTTGAATTTTAGGATAAAATCAAATAAAAAACAATCAGTTTATCAACCAGAGAGAAATATTTTAAAAAATGTAATTTATATGAAACAAAATAAATTATCCTTTTTATGTATTATGTTTTTTGAATTTGGGGTTTTTAAATAATTTCAATCTAATCAAACAATATTTTACCTAATTTATTAATTAAATTATTAAAATAATTTTATTTAATTTTTTAAAATATTTTATAATTAAATATTAATACATTGTAAGTTTTTTTACCCAAAAAAAAAATCTATTTCCTCAAAATCAACACTAATTATAATTATTTTATTAACTCATATTTTATTTAAATAACTCAATATGGAATAAGGCTTTATTATATAATAATAAATTATTAATTTTTAAATACAAAATATTTTAATAAAAGAATATATAAATTTATTTTTTTTAGAAAAACAAAATGAAGATGGTTTATCTGGTTTGGTATGAATTATTTAAATAATCATAACTCAAAAATATCATATCAATCTCATTATACTTCATTACTCTACATCACTCAATTCATTATCTACAAGATTAAAATATCTTTTATTTTAAAATTTTATTTTATTATTATATATATAAATACCTTTTAAATATTTTTTTACTAAAAAAAAATTATCAAATATTCAAAATTATCATAAATTATTATTTTCTAAATAACCCGATTATTTGAACATATCCGGATATTTTTAACAATGTCCTTGATTTATATTTAAATAACTCAAAAATAATAATAAGGCATATATATCTGTGTCTATCTTGATTTCAGCATCTCTTTCTCTCTCACTCTCCCCCACTACTCCCATCCATCTCTTGGCCCTTAATTTGCAATCGCATCCATCCATGCACAAAGTTATATCCTGTCTGATATTTTGTATATATCATTGTAATATTCCTTGTTAAAATGGGGAACCATTTCTAGTGGACATGTTCAGATTTTAATTAAAAACAAACTTTCATTACACTTCATCCTCTTCATGCTCTATTATTATTATATACACCAGAATATTTCACTCCTATAATAATTGATCCATCTATATATATATCATGATTTTACTACTGCAGTTCTCTTGCAATGAAATCTTAATTAGTCAAACTTATGTCCATTCTCTTTCTTTCCAATAAGTTAGTGTGCTTTTGATATTCTATTATATATGGACCACAAAGACTAAGAGCTAGCTAGACCATATTGAAAAATAAAAAATAAAAATCAATGTTCAAAACAAAGACATGCTTAGGATGCCTGTGAAAGTGCCCTAAATGGTACCTTATAAGTAAATGGTGGAGCTAGAGATGCCTCTTCCACATTTTGTAATGCAATAAAAAAGGGGTGGTCCCATAAACCCTTTATCAGAAGTGGCTTATAAGTAATGAGTTATAATATCCCATGTTTTAGATAGAAAAAAAGGTCTTTTGCAATATACATATATAATTCACTTTTTTTTTGATACTCTCCAACCTTCTTCACCCCCCACCACATATCCCCAAAATTTGGGACAAAATAATATGAGTTATGTCAAAAGGAATTTGGACATTTCTATGTGGCGCCCTGGTCTGTGATGTTACATCGTTGAATTCGTTTAGCAATGTCCAATTGGAGTGACAAAAAATATAATCAATTATTGTGAGACGAATAACATTTTGGATGAACAATTTGAGTAGGGACAAGATGGATCGAAGGGCTTGAGGGTGCAAAAATATTATGAGGTTGTTGAGATGATCTTTCAAGATGATACCAATTCTTGCTCTGGAATTGTTGATCAGTTTTATGGATCCTCTTCAAATGTCATGTCCAAAGAGATTAGTGATGTTATCAGTTCAAAATTTCTGGAGTAACAATGGAAGTGATGGAGAATTCAACTTATCATCAATTTGGTTATTTAGAGATATGGTCACATTTTGTTTGATTACAAGCTACAAGTCATTTTAATCTGTAAGGGCTAGTTTGATCTTTAGTTATTTGAGTTTTTTTTTTCTGTTTTTCCCTAAAAAATCATTTTTGATTAAATTTTGTAAAAAATTAGTTTTTTTTTTTATATATGATAAAAGTCAAAAATATAATTTAAATAAATTAATTTTATATAATTAAATAAAGAATAATTTTAATATTTAAAAAAATAAAAAAATATTACATATATGGTAGTGGTTGGATTTTAGGATAAAAACAAAAAAATCCCATAAAACCACGTCAAACAAGGCATAAGTCAGGTAGTTTTTTATATTAAAAAACAATTTAACGCGGTTTTATTAAAACAAAATTTTCAAACTGTCTTTATAAGTAAAAATAAATGTAAGAACACAGTCTCACACAATCAAGAACAACAACAAAATTAAAACTGCACAAGTTAAATTATAGGCTTAAAAATTTTAGCTTTCTTTGATAAATTTAGAGAAAAAATCAGGAACCAAACAAACATACACCATAACTTTCAATATTAATGTGGAGAGAAACAAACAAATTCTAAAACATTTCAAAAAATTACTGACTTTGGATAACTAAAATGAACATCGAATATTAAGAATCCAAAATGAATTGAAAAATAACAAGCATAACCTTATCTGTGTCCCAACTTGTCACGAATAATGTTTGACATTCACTCTAGTTGTGCTCTCACCGCATATTTCATATGATAAAGGCAACGGTGTGGAATTTTCAATTATTTTCAACCGGAACATTGTACATAGTTAAGCAATTCCGTAAAGTAAGTTCTCATACAACTAAGAAGGAGCCAAATGCACCGATGCAAGTCTCCAAAAGAGACCTCGCAGTACGAAATAAATGAATAAGGTTTTCTTCTACTCTTTTTTTACAAAAGCAAACACCGGGTAGCCATACAAACCCTTTTACGATTAAGTTATGCCTTATCATCGGCATAATTTAGATGGTAAGCCATCTAAAAGAAAATATAAATCAGAAGAACTTAACAAAATTAAGATATATTTATAATTAAGAGAAACATCAGAGTGCACAATAATCTTCTTAAGCATCAACATAAAGTGCCTCAAAAGGGGAAAAATTGTCACATTGTTAAATCCAAATTATAAACAGAAGTGCCTAATTCAGAAATCAAGGCAGCTTCAAAAAGTAATTGTCACTATTTCTACCTAAGACCCATAATCATGTAAGAAGTATAGCAACTAAAAAGAATAATAATAATAAATATAGTTAAATTGTTTATGGGTGCGTTAAGCACTTATATTGATCAACATTAGCTCCTATGATCTTTGTTCTTATGTTTTTTTATGCCATTGTCATGTTTTGGTTTAATTATTTCGATCGTCATAGTTTATGTGACATTCTGTCCGAAATAATGAAAAATCACATTCTTAACAAAATGAAGTACTTTGTCTAAATTGCCAACTTGTTTAGAGTTTCTAAAAGAATACAGATTCTAATTCAAAATTGAATTATGATTAATCTTGGCAAATACATATACTAATGAAATTGTTTTATTCTTTCAAAAATAAAATTAAATAAAATAGAATCATGATAGAAATGTTAAAATCAATCTATTTGGAGTACTGAGCTATATCTCAACAAATATATTTATATGCTGATACTCATTCAATTGTCAAATAATTTCATTTATATTTGTAAATCTAGATGAGTTCCAATCTCATATTTTGAGTTTCAAAAGGGCCTACTTTGTACTTCTTGTCAGTTTCATATAAATCTATATATATTTAAAAGAAATATACTTATGTTTCATGCTCATATGAAAAACAATAAATGCTGAGAGTTTATTAGAATTAAAGAGAGTGTCACACATATAATAGATAAGTAGCACAATGCAAATAAATTAGATTATAACATGTAACATACATGATTTGAAAATACATAGCAATAAGGTGCTCTTCCTCTTATGCCTCACAGATCTTCCATTCCTTATAAGGCTGGCTTCCTTATTTGTTCAATACAGCGGCCCTTTGCATTCTACGCTTCGAGGAATCCTGAACCATTGACAATATCGATATATGTCGCATCAAACACATTACATATCCAATAGAAATTGTTAGGATGAATTGGAACATGTAATAAAAATGCTGGACTTTATGCAAATACTAGCTTGATGAGAAACAAACAATGGATGATTCACATTAGAAGAAATCTAAAAGAACATCGAGAAATCGGAAACAATGGATGGATATGCTCAAGCTTCGAAAATGTTGGACTGAGATGAAGAAGACATTAAGAAACATATCCTAATTTTCAGATGTCTGTTTCAAATGTGATGGATTTCTTCTAGCTAGACATTCACAAGCAGTGTTACATTTTAAAAATTAAATTGTGAATGAACTTAATTAAGTGACTGCCTTTTTGTTGGAAAAATGATTTTGTCTCTTAGGAATTTTAAGCTTAGATTATTATGGGATGTGTTTAAAATTCAGCCAGGCACTTTACTTGAATTTTGGATGTTTTCGGACTAGGTGATGGCGATGCAAAAGTTTTACAAAGAAAATGATGTTTTCTTATGGTGAGGTCAGGATTAGTACTAAGAATTGTGAACTGCAAAATCGGTAAAAGATAATTGTGACCCATAAGATATATAATAGATGCAAGAATGAATATAGGGATGGGGTCGAGTTTTGTTTTATGTTTTTGGATATTTTTCAAAATATTTTTGTCATTATGCATAAGTGAAAAATGGTTATATATATATATTAAATTGATATTAAAATTATATATAGAGGTTCCACTTACCTGATCAAGTTTTGCCTGGTTGGTATCCAACATCAACCCAAAATGGATGTGAGGAAAGTGTGCCCACTATCCAAAGAAAAATGAAATTTAAAAAGAATAGGCAAATTAGAATATCTTCAATCACTTACAATATATAGACAAAAAGTTTGTTGAAGAATTTAATACAATTAAACATTAATTATTTTTTGGAGAAATTCTAGTAAGAATTCACAAAATATCAGAGGTGTTAACTTTCAAAAAATTTGTGATAATAATCTACTTTGGTAATATAAAAAATTAAAAGATGAATTTGCTGGCCACTTACATTTTTTGCAGCAGTACTAAATGCTTCCCTGTGGCTTATGTCTGGATTATTTGCCTTAATCCTCTGAATTTCTTCCCTGTATATATATATATTTCAATTTCATAATTCATCACATGAAAGAATATGCTAGTCCCTATGTAAAATTACTACAGATTTCAATGATCAATTAAAAAAGTTTATCAATTACAACTTATAATTACTTTATGAACTGGTTATAGGCAGATGGTACTCGCTGCCTCTTCTCTGGAGCTGAAATGCAACCAATTTGTTATAAGTATTATTTCAGGTTAATGAATTATTATTATTATAAACCCTAATTATTTATAGTTAAGGAGATCTCACGTCGATTCACTGTCCTTTGCTCGGTGACAGTAGTTGAAGGAGTCCTCATCCCAATTCTGGTGTTGTTGCTGTTGCTGCTCATGTTGCCTCTTGAAGAAGAACCCATATCCATCTTATAGTTGGGCGACCCATAGTTTGGCGCCTGATCACATTGTTTTATAAGAAAAACAGATGATTATAATCATAAAATCCAATACTTTGTGTTTTATAAATACATAAAAACATAAAAACCTTCCATTAATTTCCATAAAATATATACATAGGTATATATATTACAACTTACAAGAAAGAAAAGAAAATTCAGCTTTGGAAACTTTTTCCAATGGGCAATAAAAATGCAAGTTTGTAAACGTTTTAAGGCATAAAATATTGTATTATATATTAAATAAATGAACAGGTTTCAATTGGGACTGCGGATCAGAAGTGACTCCGGGTTATGGTCATAAAATCTTATGTATAATTGACATAACCCTTCCAAAGAACTGCCTCATAGAAAGACAAAATTGAGATGGGCATAAGCTGAGATTGAGAATAAGGTAAATCAAACAGGCCTAACAATTTATTTGTTTTCTGTTTGCTTATTTTTATGAATCACTCCTCCAAAGGTAATAAAGGTTGGGCGTAGGGCTAGTGATCAATCAAAGGACAATTAAAGGGTCTAGTTACATTTCTAGCTAGTGATAAACTTGGTACTCTATCATTCAACAAAAGATTAACAAGAAGTGAGAAATCTCAAAGCTAACCTTAGATGTAATAATTCAAGTATTGATGAAGATATATATGTATAAGTATAAGGCTGAAAGGATATCAGCCAAAAAGAATTTTGGTAATATAACATTATTGTATGATTATTGTCACATTTACATTCATTCATAAATAAATTATTATAGGAAAAATATAAATATATTTGTGGATGAGGGTATGGGGGGTCTTGAATACTTGAAATGATGTTTATATGAAAAAAAGGAGCAAGCAAACATTGAAGTGACTTGACTGATTCTGTTAAGATGGAATCATAAAGCAAAATATTTCAGAAAAATAGATGCATGCCAGTTAGGCTCTAATGGAATGAATGGAACTGATCTTTTCAGACAAAACCCAGAAATTAAAGAAGTTACATTTCAATTTTTTTTTTCCTTTTTGGGTTTCAAGGAGTGTTCCCATGGGAAGGACAAAATCATGGATGCTTATGATCAAAATCAGAAATTATTATTTAATAAGCATTCTTTTCAATCAAATCAAATCAAATCAACCAAAACAAGACTTTCATCGTTCTGATCAAAATTAAAAAGGAAAACCTAGAAGTATGGGTCAGCAGAAGAGAGTACAGGCCTCATCAATAAAATATAAAGAAAAAAAAGAAGAAAAGAAGAGTCTACTAATAAAACTCGCATAGATATAGGTTTTTATAGATAATGGCGGCTGTTAATTAGGGTACGCAGAACATAACAGAACACAGATACGTTGGAATTCTCGATCTGGGTATTTTTGTTTTGTAAGCGCAGGAGGAGGAAGGTGTGTCTGAATTCTGATTTCCTTAAAAGAAGCAAAATACTACCCAGAAAAAAAAAAACCCTAGGAAAGCCGCCCTAGATTTAAGGCGAAACGATTTGCTGTTTTTCATATTAGTAATTATTCGATGTTTTGTATACTAAATATAGATCCAAAAAGAAGAGGAAAGAAAGAATGTAGAGAGAGAAAGTGAGAGACCTGAACATCCGGCCATGAGGAGAGAGAGTGAAAGGCAGCTGCCATGTTTACGGACCACAGATTAGTGCAGTGCCCGCATCGGACGGTCACTATGTCAAAGAGACTACTGCATGGAACACTCACCTGCACACACATCATCATTAATAATAATAATAATAAAGAAAAAGAAAAATTTAGTTCTTGAAACCTCCGGCCATGTCTTTATTAATTAGAATGTGAAAGCAAACCCTAGAAATCTGTGTGATGAAAAGAAATTAAAAGGTTGAAGCTTTAATGTTAGCTCTCATTCTTCTTTCACTATACCAGCTGGTAGTGCTTTCTTTTTCAGTACAAAGGAACGACACATAAGGATGAAAAATGATTCAATGGTTCATCAAGAACTGTCATCATCAGCTTTAATCTCATCATCAAAATGCTTGTTTTTATATAAAATAATATGATTTCTGAAAAACAAGAACCAGCTTTTTTTTTTAATCCCCCTTTATTCAGGATCTCCTGTACACGTTTTGTTTCTTATGAAGATAGATAGAAAAGAATATCATACAAAGATTAGAGAGTGAAATAGATATACCGCAAGAACAATATTGCAAAAGTTGCAAGGGATGTAGCAGAGTTGTTCAGCTGATAAATCAACAGACATGATTAATCAATCTCTACTATAATTATATATATTTGATTCCTCAAAGAACACCACAACCAAAACCTAGCTAGCTGCTAGCAAGTTGTTGTTCTTTAAAGAACTCAAATCTCTCTTTCTCTCTCTATTTCTCTCTCACCTGATCGATGGTTTGTGGATTGATATGAAACACAACAACAGTGGTAAACTTGTGGGCATATATGTAGTGGAAGAATGATCATAGGGGAGAGAAAATTAAATTAAAAAAAAGAAAAAAAAAGAAAAAAAAAGGAAATTGAATTGAAGAAGAGGATAGGATCCAATATTAAAGCTGTAATTATTACTAGGGAATAGTACTGGAGGAGAATCAATAGTGTTTATGGCCGGCAAACAATCTCCGCTGGACCGGTATATAATGGCCGGGTCTACTGTGCATAGAACCGGGTTTTGTCTTTTTCTCTATTATAAGGTAGTAGTAGTGTTTGTTTTTATTTATTTATTTAAAAGGTATATATGGTTATCATTGAAATAATAGGATAAAGTTATGATATTAGTTATTACTTATTATATAATTTATAGTATTATTTGAATATTTGATTTGTTGAAAATATAATCTAAACGAAAAATAGCATATCGAAAGTTAATTTAATAATGGAAATTTTGATAGGGATAAGAGTACTGGAGATAAACGTTAAGAGTTGAGACTCCGAAAACCCATCCTTAGAAATCGTGGTCATGATAATGGTATGAAAGACGATTATGACAACAATGAGCACGAAGAAAGAGTGAGTTGGTTGCATAATTAGAGATAGACTAATTTGTAATAAAGAACCAAATCAGAAAATTGATAATCTCAACCAATGCATACAAGACATCGATATTCGAGCTTGAGAAAATTACTGAGACGAGAGCGCGAGTAAAAGAAGGCGAAGGACAAAAAAATCAAAATCGTAAGAGTAATATACAAATTTTATTGTGATGTTAATTGCAATTCTAAAAATAAAAAAAAAAAATTGAATATTTACACCGATGGTTACATCTGTATATTTTACGGCTTGCCAAATGTCATGATCTACTTATCAACTTTATTGTTCTTAGTAACTTTATTGTGTTAAATTTGTGATAATTTTTTTGTCAAAATTTGATTATTAGCAATTTACTTTGTTAATGGTTATATGGATTTTGGGTCAATACAAATATGTCTTAAAAATAAAATAATATATATTGATTATTGATTATTAACCGAACATAATCATTGATGAACAGTTTGAAACTATTTTCGTGTTTTAAATATATATTATTTATATAACAAATATTTTTAAAAATAAATCAGTCAGGAAGTCTACTATTTAAAATATATATATATACCTCGTGCCAAAGGAAATAAAACGAAACAATGTATCAACTATCCAAATAATAAATAATAATCTTTTATTTTCATAGCAAATATATGTAATTTACAATTATTTTTATATGAACAAACAAATCACTAAATTAGTACTTTTATTTCTTTACTTAAAAGTGAGGATATTTTCATTTATCCACAATGAATAAATAAAATAAATAATAGATGAGTGCAAACTATTATAAAATAATTTATTACATATATAATTTGGTATAAATTAAATAAAATGTGATAGAGAAAAAACATAAAAACTTTAAAGAAGCAAGATAAAAAAAAAGTCATTGCTACAAATCGAACAAAAAGATGCATATATTCGGACCCTTACTTAGTTTTTAAAATTTTCATATAGTTGACATTACTATGAAATTTATGTTTTTCTTTTATCAAAAATTGGTATCTCAATCTTTGCTTCCATCTTTTTCATGTTTTGTTTGCGTTTGCAAAAATTTTACAATACAATAGTTTCCTCTTCTAAAGGAACACTATGATCCTTTTAATTCCCATGATGGGTAGGTTAAGATACAACATTGTGGGAGAGTTTTGAAAATTTCTAGTGGTAATCATCTTTAATTGAAAAAGAGGAGCCATAAACGAAAGTTAACAATAACGACATCCGATACAACAACTTGTTGTACCGTCGAATATATCAACTCCCAATTCAATATTTAATCCTCAAAGATCAAAACATGACTCTCATATTTCTATCCACGGATAAAGTCAAATGGTTAGAGAGCTTAGGCCAAATTGTCAAGAAGTCTCATCCCTCAAACAACATTTCAATCACAAATGAGGATTATCAATGGAGTGTAGCTCAATATTTAATATTTGATTCTTAAGAAGAAGGTCAAAGCTAAGATCCTACCCAGTGTGTTTCACCCTTTCAAAAATTAAAATAAATAGATAAATAATAAATTAGGTCATGATTATCGATCTCATACATCATTCTTTAATTACAATGTCCTTGTTGAATGTGACAATCACAAAACTCTATTTCATTGAGGTGGTGATGGTTTAATCCTTCTTGTTTCCTAATAAATGTGTCTCATAAGACCATCGAAAAATTATCCCGACAATGAACTTATATTTTTTAAGAAAATAAGAGAAGACAAAATCATATGAACTTTGCAACTTTATGAAAAGAAGTGAGAAATAAATTAAAAGGTCAAAAATTCAACTTATATTTTTAGAGTAGTCAATTAGTTTTATTTTAAAACTAATAAAATGTTTAGAAGTTGACTATTTTCTAAAATGAAATTTTGGAATGTGAATATATGTTTATTCAGGAAGGACACAAATTTAGAATGTGAAAATAAGTTTCTTGTTAAAATCCAAAAGAACTGTAACATGAGTGCAATCAATTTTTAATGACATATATATATATAATAGTTAGATCAACATTAATTGATTCAACACTTATGACTCACCACTTTTATTTTTGAGCTTCTTTTGATGTTTTGTTGTAATTGCAATTTGATTAATTTATAATAATTAATTTCATAATTTTATTTATAATAATTAAAATTTTACTAATTAAAATTGTGATTTTTAAGATATATAGGATAAAAAAACAAATTTTATATATTTCTTTTCTTAAAAAAACTAACTGCACTTATTAAATGGATAAAGATGATGACCAAATTATAATAAATAAAATAATTATTGATGACCCATAAATGTCTGAATTCTCATAAAAAATACTTTTGTTTTAAATTGAAGTATAAAAATGGGATTAGTTTTATTTACAAAATAATTATAATTTTAAAAAAATATTATTATTATTATTATTATTATTATTACTTTTTAATCCAAATTTACTCTCTTTAGTTTTAGTTTGATCTCCACAATCATGACATCTCTTTAATTTAGAAAGTTAGTGAAAATTAACCTAATTTTTTTTTAATCTTTAATTTCTTTTTTTTTTTTATTGAGTGCTTACACTCACTTGAGTTGCCTCAAGTTGCCTTTGCCTGTTCTCAAATATCTCCTGATTTCACGGTACCGTTTCTTCTCAAGAGATACACAAAATAATAATAATAATAATAATTATTATTATTATTATTTATTATTTTTTTTAAAATCATTGTTGGCCTCCTCCCGAGGAGAAATTTGACGAAATGACCCTATTGACGGAGGTATTTGTCTCCGTGGTCACCGACAAATTTATATTGCTCTGGTGACTACTTTAATTTTTTTGGACGAAGTTATCTTTTCGCGTAACGCAAAGGGACTTCGCGTTTCGCGAAGTGGAATAGTGTAAAAAATCCAAAATACTCTTACTATTTAATATAACATCACCATTTTTTTCATTTCTTTTATTTTCCTTCTCTCTCTTCCAGCTCTCCTCCTCCTCTCTAAACTGGCCGGCTGCGGCGATCGGCGGCGATACAGACAATGAGGTCCACGACGAGCACGAACACCGTTCCACTTGGTACGTTTATCCTATGATACTTGAAGTTTATTGTTGTGTGTTTCTGCATCTTCGAATCACTGTGTTGTTTAGGGTTTTATCCGATGACACTTCCCGTTTCGCGAAGTCCTTCCCGTTTCGCGAAGGCCTTCCCGTTTAGTTTCGCGAAGTCTTCCCATTTAGTTTCGCGAAAAGGGTAATTTCATCTAAAAAAAATAAAGTAGTCACCCGATCAATTTTAATTATCGGTTGACCATTGAGACATTTAGAGCCATCAATAGGGTCATTTCGTCAAATTTCCCCTTCCGAGAGCTAGACATCTGAGAGCAGAGAGGATTGGTTACTTCATGTTTTATTTTTTAAGCCATCTTCTTCCTCTTATTTTTTTTAAACAAAAGAATTTGTAACTAGAGATGACAATGAGGCTGTTCGGGGCGGGGAATGCATTTACCATTTTCCGCCCCGTTTTTATTTTGGGGATATTTTTAATACCATCCCCGTCCCGTTCGGTTTTTAGAATCCCCGCAGGACACTATTTATAAAATATTTTTTTTTTTAAAATAAAAAATTATATATACGAATTTTTATATATGGTAATATATTGAAATTATATATCATTATAAAGAAATAAATTTACAACTCTTATAAAAATATAATAAATAAATAAATATATTGATAATTTTATATATTTAATTGTGTTTATAGTGTTTGAGGTAGAAACAGGGTGAGATCGAGACGGGTCGGGGGACACAAATACCATTCTCACCCATCCTCGTTCGGTTTTAGAGAAACACTATTCTAAACGGAACAATTCGGTTCGGTTACTGTAGGGCGGTTTCAAATTATCATCTCTACTTGTAACTTTAGATATCAATAACACAAGTTTTAACCTGGTCAAGATCTTCGCCTAGATAATATTTATTCTTCACATCTTTTACTATGATAAATATCAATAGGTTATTGTACCTAACATTAAATTGTTTTTGTACTTTTGTGAGGTGAGTTTAAATTGTGTCTGGTTTGTTATTCTGCATTGTTATAGAGTTTTTATTTCCACTTTACCAATTTAGACGTCTTCACTACACATAATGATGTGAAATGAAAGTTATACGGACATTAAAGAAAAATATATTATAGAATAGTTTTCATGTAAAGAAGAATTACAATGTGATTTTCTCTAAATCAAAATTCGTACCTTATTGATGGTCTTTCCTCCATGTGATTAATCGAATTTCATGATTTGTTTTGACAAAATGATTTTTTTCACAGGCAAAACAATTTTTTTTTTATTAAAATTGATAAAATAAAAGAGAGAAATATATAACCTTGTCAATTCAATTTTCCTTCTTTCCTACTACAAACTAATTAACTAATTTTCATTATTTTTTTCTGGACCTTTAATGTGTTCTTCAATCTTTCAAAATATAAGAAAATAATGATTTGAAATCTTCATAAATGGGATAATTTGACATTTTCATAAATATAAGAATTTGATAAGCATAAAAAAAAAGAAAAATCAATTTTCATAAAACAAATAACTATTTTTAATGGGGCATAACCGTCATTACATTCCATGTAGTAACTATGGCAAAGATATTAACTCGAAAAAAAACTACTATATTCCTCTTAATTTTAACATGATATATGATCACCTTTTCCATGTATGGTTAGAATGTGAATTAATCTTCACTAATTAAAATAAAATTGACCCATGGAAAATGACTTGTGCTAAATACGTCCTTGTGAGTTTCCCCTTTTTTGTTTTTTCCCCAGTAATCATAGAAACTGATATAAATATAACCCGACCAAAATCTTGATTTCTAGTCATTGTTTGGAGTATCTAAGCAAATTGTAATTACTTGTATAAATTGTTAACCTTTCTTTCTTTTTTTTCATTTAATGATATTTTTCCAAGTACGGCAAAAGATTAATATTCCAGCATATTGTTGATCCATAACATTTATCAACCTCTATAATTACTTTATGTGCTGTTGGTGAATGGTGATAGAGGTGGTAACGCTATACCAAAAACAAATTATTCTTATTTTTTAGTTCAAAAAATTATATTTTATATATTATTAAATAAATTATAACAAGTTTATATATTTTTTAAACAAAAGTAGCATTCTTAGTTGGTTAAATTACATAGTAACACACGTGTTACAGTGGTTTAGGTATCACGCTAGGGGTAAGAAAAATTATCAATATTATAAGTATATCAAAAATATTGATTTTTAAGGTATACCAAAAAAATGTAAGATATGATACCGATATCGAAATTATTTATACGGTAAATGTATGTATGAGATTTTTTTTAAGTATATCGAGATATATATAAATTAATATAATATATATATATATTATATAATTCTTAGAAGAAAATAAATAGATTTAATATTAATTTAATTTTAAAAATATAATTTTTTAAAATTAAATCAAAATATAAGTATACAAAAATATTATTTAATATATGTCATTTTTAGATGCTAAGATTGAATAAAAATTCAACTAAACTTTCAATCTCTCGGAGCGGTGGAAATAAGTAAAACTAAGTAACCAATCATTTCAATTATTGTAAATGATATTTTTATAATCTCATCCTCAACGGTTGCTAGTGAGTCTGTTTATAGCATGGGTAAAAAGATAGTTGATCTTTCTAGAAACAATTTGAGTCTTAAAATGGTGAAAATATTGGTGTGCACAAGTTATTGATTAAAAGGAGATGAATTCAACTTAGAAAAAGATCTTACATGCGATGAACTTGAATTGTTCAATAAAAATGAATAAATTAAAAAGAACGAGAGATTTTTATTAATTAAGTCTAAATTAACTAATAGTTATTATTATTATTATCAATTTATAAAAAAAATTTCAGATACAAATAATATTGAATCTCTCGTATCCACTTTAGTCTAACTTAAATACTATATACTTATGTTTATTTTTGATAATTTTAATTTTTATAACTAAATTTAATTTTTAACATTGACTAGTTTTAAAAAATGTTGAATTTTAAAAAAAATATTTTATTTTATGATAAATATCTTTAATTTTTAATTTTTTTGTAATGTTTATGTAATATTTATATTAAATTGTTTTTTTTAAATTATTATATTTTTAGATATGAAAAATATAATACCGATACTATACCGAGATTAAGGTATATCCAAGTGGTAAAAGTCGACTTAAGAGACTAAAATGTCACGGGTTCGATTTCATCTGAAAGTGTTTTGAGATTAAGCGGGGACCATGTTTGTGTGGTGTTGTAAGGTATATCGAAATCAAGATAAGATAAATATATATGAATTTTTCTATACCGAAACTTTTAATAAGGTATAAATAAAAAAAGTAAGGTAGACTATACCGAACCACTCTTAAAACCTCGCTACGAGTGCTATTGTTTATCAAATGTTTCATATTTGATATGGTTAACCAACATCTAAAAAATTTATTACGATAACTCAAATTAAAAAAAAATATTTAATTAAAATATCAAATGTTTCGGATTCTATTTTTATTTAAAAAAAAAATCATAATTAAAGTAGTGTCATAATCGTGGAGATCGTATTAAATGAAAGATCCAAATGTACTAATTAAATCTGTTAAATAGATGAAAAAACATATAAATTGATTGTGTAATTTATTTGTGATAAGATAACTAATATTCAGAAACACTCAATATAGTTCCAAATTAGCAACCAAACAAAATAGTCAATTGAAAATGTAACAATAATGCAATTGACAAACAAAAAAACAATTTTATGAAAAAGAGCGATTAGGAATCCCAAGATCAAGCTGTCAAGAACTAGACATGCTCACTGAGCTGTCATTCCCTTTGAATTAAGTTCACTGTTACAAATTACAGTGCAAATTCAATCTTAATTCATGACAGAGAATAGGAATTTAATGATGAGGAATGATTGATAGAGAATTTTGCAAATAGAACGTAACCAACCGTAATCTAATTAACTAAAAAAATTAATAAAATTTTTCTTTATTCTATATTTTTACTCTTTATCTTTTTTTTAACCAATGATAGAGTAGTCTATCCTTTCTTATTTCAAATTTTTTTCATTCATTCTTCTTTAATTATACATAAATGTCCTTCTTTCATTTACTAATTTGTAATAAAAATTTAAAAATAATTGTATAATACATTGCAAAAATCCAATTTACAAGTAAATGCACATAACAACCACTTTTGCAATTAGTTGAGATCAATTATTTTTTTTGGTTGCAAAAATATAAACAAGTTAGTAACTTGTTTTACCAGTCCTAATATTGAAACTAATTAATTTTAATATGTTTGTGTGTTGCAAATTTACATGGAAAGTTATACATTGGATGAACATAATTGGAATTTAAATTGAAATTGCTTATTATAATTCTAAAAAACTACATTTGATTTTTTATTTTATTTTTCGACGAAACCCATTACACCATTGTCAATAATAACATATTTTAAGGAGGTTCCTGGTCTAAGCTATTAGATCGTCAACTAGCTAATAGCCAGAAGAGAAGTACTTCAAAGAATATTTAGAACTAGATAAATCTCGACAAAATGATTTCATATATTCACTTAGTTTTCAATTACAGAGGAGTTCAAGCTATTTCAATGGCTATAGAACCCCTGAAATGGATGGTTCTAATGAAGCACGGGATTCTATTTTCTGCGCGCACACACAAAATGAAGTAAATATATATGTTGAAGACCTATGAACACATTTTGAAAAAGAAATGATAAGCTCAAGAAACATGAAGGTAAAAAGAAGTAAGCCAATTAGGAAAAATGCCTCAAAACCGAAATACTAATATACTAGAGAAATGTAAATCGGTTAACATTCCGATTTTAGTGAAGTTAGACACCCTAGGCAATTTTATTTTTTAATTGAGAGATCAAGACGAAACTAGAAATTAGAGTTGAGGGAATTTGACATAATATAAGCAAAAATTGAGGGGAGTTAAACTTAATATAAGAAAATAATTCAAAAATAAAAATTCACTTTAAGAGAATTAAATTCATGTCAAAATATACATTTTTTTCTTATAACAATCATAATATTTATCTCGTGCATTTTTACGAATAATAATTAAAAAAATTGAGAAAAAAATTATTACTGTGAAAATGTGATAGTGTTTATTATTTTATTTTTAACTTTTTATATATTGATTAGTTAGTTAAAAAGTTGAACTTATATTGTTAAAACGTTCCGCGTTAATTAAATTTGGAGTTAAATTTAAAATATAAAGTCTTATTAACATAGTTGGTTGGGTTGTATTGATTTGTTAAGTTGAAAGTTCAAAATATACATATAACATTTTTTAATTTTATTTTTAATCGTTTTAAGTTTATGGGCGGGTCAACCCATAATCCGATCCAAATATTCATTTACTCTCACATATATATCCAAATTAACCACAATTCTCGACCCGACAATTCAGACATTTTAAAAATTAAGCATAATTATATATATAAATATGATTTATAAAAAAATTAAAACATAAAGATTTAGGTAATAAATATTTTTTTTAGGTTTGGCTTAAGCATATCTACATAAATCTGCACATTAAAAGAATAATTGTAGTTATATTCTTGTAAATAAAGTTTATTTATAACCTTTTTTTCACAAGTTCTTGATTTAAGTGATGACTTTGGATCATGCTGGTTTGATGTGATAAGATTTGTAAAATTTTGAGTCCAGTCTGACGATAATAAAATTTTAAATAATAAAATTCTTAAAATTTTATATTTATGATAATAATAATTTACGAATTTATAAATAATTTTAATTTTAGACTTAAAAACCAAGTTATTATCACAAGTTATAATAAAAAAGAATATCAATCAATCGAAATCAAATCAAATAAAGATCAATTAATGCTCTTCCCAAAAATTTATGTATGCAAAGTTATGACTTTGATAATTCATTATAAATTCTTGTAAACAAAATTTCAAAATATTTTTACAAGACCATAAATATGTTAACAAAATTATATAAAATAGATGAAAGAAGCAAGTAAAATTTACAAATTATTTTTCATCATTATTTAGCAAAACATATATATTCTTATAATTAGTTGCAATAATATGTTAGAATTTGATACTAATATTACAATTAATTAATGCATTGCAATAAATTTACAAAATGATAATAAATTGCCAACATATTTTGCAATCATTTTTACAATAATTTATTTAGTAGTAAAATTTAACATAATTTGGATTAATAATATTTCATAAAAATATATTGAAACAGGCATTACATTACTGTTTTATATTTTATGGGATTGCTTATTTTGTCATGAATTTATAAACATAATGTCCTAGCTGTTATTTTCTTTTTATTGTAAGGTGGTGGCTTTTGTAATTGTGAGGCTTATACAATAATTTTATTTTAATTTTCAAAAGATATTATAGAATGAATGACCTAATTTGAAATTGATAGAGAAAAGAAGGATCAACCCACGTGTGAAGGTTGGCATCTAGATATTTAGAATTAATTAAGCATCGATCAATAATAGTATCTAAACAAAATAGTGTATTGTCATGTAGCGAGACATGGAACATGAGACCACCATCTTGTGCTTGGGATTAATCCCAAAGTATTGAATTTATATATTGAAATCAGCTAACTAATTTGACTGCATTAATTCATAGACTATAGTGCATGCATTTTTTGGGGGCTCACTCACATGATGAAGACTCGGTGATAAATTGGATACAACTGCAAATGCAATGTATCTGTCCCTAGTAGGACACAATTCTAATTCTATTTTGCGGTTTTTCAATGTGAATTATCCTGTTAGGGGCGATAATTCTCTAATTTAACCCGTATTTGACAGGAATGAGGCGAGAATGATATTTGTATTTTCCATCCCGAGATTTATGATTATGTCCTAAACACAATTAAATACATAATATCACAAATATATTTATTTTTAATAATTTATAATTTATAAATTTTAAATCTATTTATTTATAATAATATAAATTTTCATATATTATAATATAAAAGAATTATTTTATGTGGATTGATAACAAAGTAAGACCTTCTATATAATTTATCAAAGATTTATTTATTCGTTTTCTAAGAATGTGTCCAAAAGAAGATTGTAGTAAAAAAAATTTTGAGATAAAATGGGACGGAAATGATAAATATATTCTCCGTTTCGATCCGACTAATTGTTATCCTAATCCAAAGTGCAAACTACTATCTATCTAGCTTAGTCATATCATGAAAATTTCATCAACATATATAATTTTGATGTTGTCTTGCTGATAATGTTACTTATAAAAATGAACATTTAATAGTTCTTCCTTTTTTTTTTTATATATATTTAGAAACAAAAGTCTTACTAAAATAATAATTTCTAAGATGGGATTTTTAATTTTAATTTTTGAGTTGCTATTAGTGCGAGTCAAAACATGTTATATATATATTGACAATTTCCTCTTCCATAATGGTTTATTGTTTTCATTTCCTAAATTCTTGACAATTATTTTATTTTATAAATTAACACAATTCTCCCGAGAATGATTCCAACTTTAACTTAAATTGTTTATATTAAAGATATGGAGACTATTAAAGATAAGGATGCCCTTTTATATTCCAAGGAGACTAGAAAACATAAAGTCCCATTCATTCCTAAAGAAACGTCAACACCTACCAAGGGTCTGCCAATTATATATCATTAGTGTTGTCATTTATTATTTTAATCTTTCAACGAATGTAACGTATATAAATAGTGTTGATGTAATATTTACGTATATAGAAAATATTATTTCCCTTCTATAATTATTCTATCTTCTCTAACTTGGTATCAGAGCAATCAACAGGGAAACCCCTCTTACATCGATCCCCTTCTCAAAATGGCTCAAAATAATGCCTACTCTCTTCAACATACATCTATTATCAAACTCGACCAAAAAAACTTTGTTCTTTGGCGTTCTTAAGTTGTACCTGCTCTCAAAGGGTACGAATTCTTTGGATTTGTCAACGGAGATCTCCCAGCTCCTATTAAAACCGCAGAAGCATCGACTTCCACTGAGCTTCAGGCCTGAGAACAACAAGATCAACGCTTGTTAAGCTGGCTCCTCGGAACACTATCTGAATCAGTGTTTACACAGGTCGCAGGTGAAAACTGTATTTCATCTCAATACCTCTGGGAAATACTTGAGCGACGTTTCGCTACTCAATCCAATGCTAGACTAATGCATCTCCGTCTTCAACTTCAAACTATCAAAAAAGGAGAATCATCCATGGAGTCTTATCTCCAAGCTATTAAGGTCATAACTGATAACCTTGCGGCTGCTGGGCAGAAAGTTGCAGACGAAGATCTTATTCTCTACGTTCTTGGCGGCCTTGGACCCGAGTATGAATCCCTTCTAGTCGCAGTTACTACACGTCCATATTATATTAATGTCGACGATCTTTCTGGATTACTTCTCACACATGAAATCAGACTTGAGTCTCTCTATGCCAACTCGCCAACTGCTAATGTTGTATATAGCCGTCGCGGAACTTCAGCGATTACGAATCATAAGGATAAAGGAGTATTTTCTCCCTCTTTTGGATCTGCTACTCGTCCATCGACACCAGGTGGCTCTTTTCACTCACAACAGAGTGCCTCTACTACATCTTCTATTTTAGGTCAGTCATCAAATTTCTTTAATTCAAGGACTGGCCCATCTCGCCCTCATCGTCCCTATCGTGGTTCTCAAAATCAAAATAGGCCTAAATGTCAAACATGTGGTCGTTTTGGATATCTCTCTAATATGTGTCGTTCTGGTTTAATTTGTCAACTTTGTAATATTCCAGGACATTCTATAGGAACTTGTCGACGCAGATTCGACCAGAATTTTTGTTCATCTTCCTCATCGGCAGCTATGATGGCAACTCCATTTATTGTATCTGACTCAGCTTGGTACCCTGATTCTGGAGCAACTGATTATTTGACCGCTAACTTGGACAATCTCTCCATTCATTCTCCTTACAATGGTGAGCAACAAATTCTAGTTGGGAATGGAAATGGACTAAATATTTCTAATATTGGACATTCGTCATTTACTGGTACGCACAGATCTACGCATCTTAAAAATATTTTGCATGTTCCCATGATTACAAAGAACTTGCTTAGTGTGGCTCGATTTACAGTCGACAATAATGTATTCTTTGAATTTTATCCAATCTTTTGTGTTGTGAAGGATCAGGTCACGAAAAAGGAAATTCTTCGAGGAACTTTGCATAATGAATTATATCGACTACTCAGTCCAAAGAGTGCACCCAAACAAGCATTTATTAGTTCTCGATCAACTGCATCAGTTTGGCACTCTCGATTGGGTCACCCGTCTCATGCAACTTCTACTTATGTTATGTCTCATATTAAGTTACCTTTATTGGGTAATATGCATACTGAATTTTGTGATGCTTGTCAATTTGAGAAAACTCACAAACTTCCTTTTGTATCATCCAAAACGTGCTCTTCTGCATCTTTAGAGCTTATTCACTCAGATGTTTGGGGACCTGTTCCAATTTTTTCCTCTAATGGTTTTCGGTACTTTATTATTTTTATTGATGATTATAGTCGATTTACTTGGCTCTATCCGCTCAAACGCAAATCTGATGTGTTGACAGTATTTATTCAATTTAAAGCATTAGTTGAAAACTAATTCAGTAAAAAGATAAAAACTCTACAAACTGATGGGGGAGGCGAATATCGTACTTTTGGACATATTACTTCTCTTAATGGTATACATCATAGACTCTCATGCTCTCATACAAGCGAGCAAAATGGGGTAGCCGAGCGGAAAATTCGTCATCTTACTGAAAATCTCTTACTCTACTTGCTCATGCATCTATGCCCTTTATTTTTGGGATGAAGCCTTCTCCACAGGTACCTATCTTATTAATCGATTACCTACTCCTGTCTTGTGTAATCGATCTCCCTATGAAGTATTGTTCCATCAAACTCCCAATTACAACTTTTTGCGCACTTTTGGATGCCATTGTTATCCTCTTATTCGAGCTTACAACAAACACAAACTTGACTTTCGATCCCAAAAGTGCTTATTTTTGGGCTATAGTCTCTCACATAAAGGCTATCGATGTTTTCATATCCCCACGGGACGCATGTTTATTTCACGCCATGTCATTTTTGATGAAACCACATTTCCTTATAACTCATCCTCTCCCCCACAAAACCCACAGCCTATATATACATCACCAACAACAAATCCTCATTCTTTATTATCTATCACATCTATTATCCCTAGTCCACCTGAACACACTAGTCCACCTGAACACACTAGTCCACCTGAAACCACATCACCCTCTTCATCACCTCCATCTTCACCTAACCCAAGCAGTTCACCCTCTTCATCACCTCCACCTTCACCTAACCTAAGCGGTTCACCCTCTTCATCACCTCCACCTTCACCTAACCCAAGTAGTTCACCCTCTACTTCAAATGTTTCATCACCCACTCCATATTCTTCACCACCTACTACCCCCTCACCCATCATCAATCAACGTCATACTCCAATTCTCAAAGCCCATGCTTGCTCCAATCATCCTATGCGCACTCGTGCCAAGTCCCGTCTCCCTTTTTCTTCTGCCCTTCTCACAACCATCACCACTGAGCCGACATGCTTCTCCTCTGCCAATAAAGATCCCTCTTGGCGTTCAGCCATGACCTCCGAATATAATGCTCTTATTCAGAATCAGACATGGTCTCTAGTTCCTCCTAACTACGGACAAAATATTGTGGGTTGCAAATGGGTTTACAAACTCAAACGAAAAGCGGATGGCTCAATTGAGCGCCATAAAGCTCGTCTTGTGGCGAAAGGATTTCATCAACAACTTGGTGTTGACTATGTTGAGACTTTTAGTCCAGTTATTAAGCCAACAACCATAAGGACCATTATTGCACTTATTGTGTCCCGAAATTGGCCTATTCACCAACTTGATGTTAACAACGCATTTCTTCATGGAAAATTACACAATGAGGTATATATGACTCAACCTCTAGGTTTTGTTCATCCTGAATTCCCTAATCACGTGTGTCAGCTCCATAAAGCCCTATATGGTCTAAAACAAGCACCTCGTGAATGGTACTCTACGCTACGATCCTCACTTTTGTTGCTTGGATTCTTTGAAGCTAAGTATGACTCCTCCTTATTCCTATATCATACATCTACAATCACTACATATATCCTTGTGTACGTAGATGACATTATCTTTACGGGAAACTCAGCCTCACATATGTCTACAATCATTTCTCACCTACAAGACAACTTCCCACTTAAAGACATTGGACAACTCCATTATTTTCTCGGTGTTGAAGCTTCTCGCTCATCTGATGGGCTCTTTCTGAGTTAGTCACAATATATTCAGGACCTTCTTATTAGGGCTGACATGCAATACTCCAAACCACTTAATTCTCCCGTCTCTATTGGTTCTTCACTTTCTAGATATGATGGTGATCCTCTTTCTGATCCCTTCTTATACAGAAGTATTGTGGGAGCTCTACAATATTTAACTCTCACTCGTCCCGAATTAGCATTTGCGGTCAATCGTGCTTGTCAATTCATGCACGCTCCAACATCCACCCATTGAGTTGCGGTCAAACGTATATTACGATATCTTCGTCATACTCCACACCATGGGCTTGTCTTTCGTCCATCGGCATCCCTCACCCTTGAGGCCTATTCTGATGCTGATTGGGCAGGTTGTTCTGATGATCGTCGATCCACTACAGGATATTGTATCTTTCTAGATGATAACCTCGTCTCGTGGAACTCCAAAAAGCAACATGTTGTTGCTCGATCAAGTACTGAATCTGAATTTCGAGCCTTAGCTCATGCCACTGCCGAACTTTGCTGGCTTCAATCTCTTTTGAGTGAATTAAGAATTTCATCAATCCATCCACCGACTTTGTGGTGTGATAATATCGGCGCAACATTTCTCTCTGCAAATCCAGTGTTTCACGCTCGTACAAAACATATTGAGATTGATTTCCACTTTGTTAGGGAGAAAGTGGCTAAAAAATCTTTACTTATTCAGTATGTTCCGACTCATGATCAAATTGCTGACAAATTTACAAAAGGATTGTCATCACCTCGGTTCATTTTTCTCCGTGACAAGCTCACGGTGTGTGCCTCCCCGTTTCGCTTGCGGGAGGGTATTAAAGATATGGAGGCTATTAAAGATAAGGATGCCCTTTTATATTCCAAGGAGACTAGAAAACATAAAGTCTCATTCATTCCTAAGGAAACGTCAACACCTACCAAGGGTCTGCAAATTATATATCATTAGTGTTGTCATTTATTATTTTAATCTTTCAATAAATGTAATGTTTATAAATAGTGTTGATGTAATATTTACGTATATAGAAAATATTATTTCCCTTCTATCATTATTCTATCTTCTCTAACTATTTATAGTGCAAATTAAATTCGAGATATTTTGTTTTTTAGACAAGACTATTAATACTTTGAGATCAAAAGATCTAGTTGCATATATACATTAAAGTAGTTCAAGCGACAATAATGATTCTTAAAATATCAAATATCAGGATTCAATTCTCACCTAGAATGCTTTAAATTGAAATAAATAAATTGAAATAAAGGTGATGTCAGTGAAGTCATACAATTAACTCCAACATAATACATCAACTAAAATAAAAATAAAAATAAAATCTAGTTGCATATATTAAAGGCACTCTTAGTGAACTCTATTGTGACTATTTAATTTAGCAACGTTTGACTCTTGATGCCAATTTTAAAAAAATATTAAACAACATTAAAATCTACTTAAGATCTCTTAAATTTAGTATAGGTCTTGGCAATTTTTAAATGATTCAAATTTTGGTGTTCTTCCTTAAATTATTTAGATAGAGAATCACAAAAGGTAGAATATTAAGTTTGTGAGTTAAATAGGTCGACTCACTACATTTCAAAGACATTTTAAAAAATGAATAAACGCTTACAAGTTTGATCATAAGGACTAATATTCAACATCTAATCAACTTACACTATACTAAGAGTTTATTAGGTGAGGACATTCTAACAAACTTAACTGATAATTATTTATATTTTGAATTTAACAAAACTACTTGATATAACAAATAAAAAGAGAGTGGAAAATCAAACCATAAATTATAACTATATATATATATGGTGGAGACTCGTAACTCGGTACTACAGTTCATAAACTCATTTTTTCAACGTTATGAGTTCGAGTCTTTACGACTATTTAAAAAAACAAAATCAATATATATATATATATATATATATTTATTTATTTATGATATTATAAATTTTTTAATAGACAACCGGTTTCTTACACCACGGTACAGGACACACAAACCCATTACGTGAGAGAAAACAAACCGGGTTAACAAATTGGTTAACACCATTATTTAGCTATTACAATCCTTTTTCCTGATCGCCGGTCACATGTATGGAACCAACTGGGGGTATGTGTGTCAAATAGTCAACCCATTACTTTTCAAAAACATTTAAAAGAACTCTTACAAAGTTTGATTATAGGGTATAGTAGATTCCCTTTTATGAACAAGAGACATCCTTGATCTAAGCCGAGATTTACATTATTCAATATCTAAACAAATTCAACAATTACAAGTGGTTTAATTTGTTAAACTGATTATCTTCCACACTCGAGACTACAATTTGAATTCCTACTGTAAGCACTAAAATTTACATACCCAATTTATAAAATCAAATTAATTAATCTCAAAACCAAAACCTAATTAAAACAATAAATTAGATTAATTATTATGATAATTAAAGACTAATTAATTAAGGAAAATGACAAAAATAACAAAATAAAATTATTTAGGATAAATGTTGTACTCGTTTTATCCTAAAATAATTTTAGAAAACTCAAGGGATTTAAATAAATAATTTAAAGATGAAATGAGGTACCCATTTCATTCTAAAAAATTATTCATTTAACCTTAAAATATACAAAAAAAAAAAATTGTAAAAATATTTATCATATTTATTTTAATATTTTGTGTATTTAAAAAGATCAAAATCAAAGTCTAAATGATGAAAAAAAATCAATTTCAAACAAACCTTTAAGTTTTAAAATAAAAATAAAATCATTAATTAGGTGTAGTCGAAATCTAGAGATAAAGCTACAACCGCGACCGCGCCCATCGGATGAGCGCTGAATTTTCATCCAACACCCCAGATACGCCCGCGTAGCCTACTGCAACCGAAGGACCATGCGCTTGCGAAGCAACGAACCAACTAATCCAGACATTAACTCCATCCTTCAAAACGCAATGGAACGCCCGCACTTTGATAGACCACTGACGGAATGCCTCGCAAATGCCAAAATGCACCCGAAATGGCGTCGTTTCGACCGCCACCTTCATCTTCATCACACTGGGAAGAGAAGGATGATGTATCATCCTTCGATTCTCCAAAATTGGAACAAAGCCGATAGTCAACCATATCGACTAATTCAAAATGTGAAATGATCACCCTACCACAATGATCATTTCTCCTACATCAATAGGGATGATTCATTCATATTTCATCAAGTTGACTCAAGAACAACCAAAACGCCATTAATGACTTTTGGCTAATTCGATTCACTTGAAGCCTCCACCGACTTAGGAAGGCTATAATAACCTCTCTCAACACTCTCGAAACCAAGAAATAAACTCACAAGGTTCAAATCAGAAAAAACCAGAAATCCACCATTAAAGCTTCAAGCTTTTGGATTTTTTAAAATTTCTGTTTAAGGCCTTAAAGCTTGGATCTGAGCATCTCAAAAGTTTCCTAAGGTCCTATGAGTGTTCTCCAATTCTTGGTATGATTCCAATCACACTCTAATTCAGATTTACAATTTGAATTTAAAATTATTATATTTCAAATTGCATAAGCTTGTATGTTGACGGTTTATGGTGCTTTATGGTTAGAAATTAATCTTATGATAATTTATAAATTTTTTGTATAGGTTAAAGATAATCTATCAACTTTAAAAAGAAAAATCCAAATTTGAATTTTAAAAAATTCGAAAAATGGGTTTACTATTCTTGGGCTAATCTTTATAGATCACAACCCAGAAAGCTTCTTGATTTGTAATCATGTTAGACAACTGTTTGGATCATGTTTGATCAATCCCGATCATGTTTAATCAAAATCATTTTTTTTCAAAATAATTAAAAATTTTGAGTTCTTGTTTTGATACCAATTAATTATATGAGATATAAGGAATCTATTAGATATGTACTTTCTCCTTAAAACAATTTCAAACTAAAAATCCAAATTTTGATCACAAACTGTTTTGAACGATTTGATCATCATCTAGGTCGATTGATACCTCGAGATGATGATCAACATGTTTCTGAGAGCTTTGTGAAGCTATCCAAGCTCTTGGATTAAAGAATTCAAGCTTAAATCAAAATTACAAAACCTGCAACTTTTGTGTTCTTGAGGACCGACAAGTCCGACCTATAACCGAGAGGTCAGACCAACAACCATTAGTCCGGACCGAGACCTAGGACCAAGAAATTCGAACCTAGAACCGAGAGGTCCGACTAATATTCTTGAGCTATGACCAAATATATTTATATCCAGGACTGAGAGGTCTAACCTAAGACCGACATGTTTAAACCTAGGACCGATGAATCTTGACCCTGACCGAGAATCCCCGAGCCCTTTCCCGAATATTACCAAACTACGAACTAAAAGAAACTTTGGTCAATACGTTTATACACGTAGACTATTTTTATTGATTTTTCAAAAATCAATTGGTGTCTCTGTTTCAAAATAAACAATTTTTTTAATTAATTGTGTTTAATTAATTTAAACCAACGAATTTCTAAAAAATCAAATTGTAATTTGATTACCATAAATCCTCATAATATTTAAAATTGAACCCCAAATTAATTATTTTTAATTAATTTCAAAAGCTGTTAGGAATCATTAAAAGTCTTTTAAAAATAATGTTAAAAGAAAATTCTTGACACGCAAACCTAGTTTGAAATTCTCGAACATGAAGCTTTTCATGGAAACCAAAACTAAAGGGTTTTTCTCGGAGTTATATCTACAAATGCAAATTCGAGTTAATTATATATTTGAGGGGATTATGTGATGGTAGTATATGTGGGTGTCAATTTGAGGGTGTTATTTGAGAAATTATAAAACTTAAAATGGTAGTGATGTTAGTGCAAATTTCGGTGAATTATATATCTTTGAAAGGATATAATGTGTATTTTATATTTTATTTTACAATTAAACTCGTGGATAAATATACGATTAAACATGCGGTCAAAAATTTACTTACAAAATATATATGCATATACAAAATTAAAAATAAAATTACAAGTGTTCTAATAATTAAAGTAATCACCTTCCATACCCGAGACTAGAGTTCGAATCCTTATTGTTAGAATATATTATGTGGCTCAGCCCATCTAAAGGTTTCAACCGATCTACAAGTTACCCTAACTTGGGCGCTAAGATAATATATATATATATATATATATATATATATATATATATTAATAACTATGTATTATCAATCATTCAATACAATCTTTTTCTCTATATTCTTACATGGTATTAGAGCCGCTACCGTTAGATTTTGATTTTATCTGCCGCAATCCAGTTTAGCTTCGATCATCGACACTACAGTGCAGTCAGATTTTGATTTCAAATATTCTTTTATTTTCATATCTGATTTGGTTTTCTGAATTATCTACTGCTTTCTGATTCGCTGAGCAGTCTGAGTTCTTTATTGAACATTTTGATATATTTTGCTGGTTATTGGTATTTTTCTTGCTTTGAATTTTTCCTTTATGTCTCTTAATATGGATCGTATGGAGGCATCTGATATTACTATTATGTTGTTAAGAGACAATTATGATTTGTGGTTCAAATCTATGAAGAGTTTTTTGATTGGTAAGAAGTTGTGGCGATATGTCACTCGAGATTTCACTATACCAATAAAACCTATCGGATCCTCCTTTACTCCGCCAACTACAAAAGAAACTGACGATTATTGTGTGGTTATTGATGACTGGGACAGTAAGAATCATACTATTCTTACTTGGATTCGGAATACGTCATCTAAGAATATCCAAATCCAGCTTCGACGAATGGATACCGCTAAGATGGCTTGGGATTATCTAAAAGATCGATTCTAAGCTATCGGAGGATTGCACCACTATCAACTGTTGAGTTCATTACATGCACTGAAACATGAGCCATGACAATCCATAGACGACTTCTTCTCTACTATCTAGTCACTCTGGGATCACATTAACGAGGCCGGCATTAATAAGAAACACTTAAGGGTCATTCAACTACTGATGAAGGAGATCTGTATATATCCCTGAGTACGAGTCTGTTTGTGGATCGTTGCTCCATCCTCATCCATTGCCTTTGTTAGACATAACTATGAAGGAGATCTCTTTTGAGGCTACTCGTCTTGCCATACTTCGATATCTTGCTACTGATTTTGTTATGGCTGTTTCATCTTCTCTACCAGTGTTTCCTCGTAAGAATGCGCAGAAAGATGCTCGATTAGATAAGTCTACTAGATGTCATCGTTGTCCGAATGCTGATCATGTATACACTCATTGCCCTAACATTGAGTGTCGTTATTGTCATCAAAAGGGTCATGTCCTTCAGAAATGCCCAAAACTAGGTCATTCATCTTCTTCAACTGGCTCTTCCTCCTCCATAACCACTACCACAAATGATTTACAATTGTCTCAGTCCACTACTCCCACTCTTATGGATATTCATAAACTGCTCACTTAGGTTTTATCTGTCAATCCTTCATTAGCCACCACATTAGGTAATCAACCATGGTTCATAGACTCTATTTGTTGTAACCATATGACATCTAACATTAATCTGTTGCATTCCCTAAAACCTCTCACCACCTCACCTCCCATTCACACAACAAATGGTGCAACTATGCACATCACACATACTGGTCATGCCACTTCACCATCTCTCCAAGATATCTACTACATTCCCCGTTTAACATTAAACCTTATTTTTGTTGGTCAGTTGGTTGAGTAAGGACTTACTGTTACTTTACATCTTCTGGTGTACAGGTTCAGGATTCACAGACAAGTCAGATTCTTGGGATGGGATGCAAGACGGGTCACTTGTTTGAGCTTTCTTCCCTTCAACCATTCCCTTCAATTTCTGCTACCGTTTCTCCTTCCTCTGGCATCTTAAACTTGGACATGCTTCATTAAATAAACTCCGGTCTCTTGTTGCTAAAGGTTTTTTGGGTCCTATTAAATTTGAGTCATTTGATTGTGTGCATTGTAATCTTGGCCAACAACCAGCACTTTCTTTTTTGAATAATCATTTTATTGCTGATAAACCTTTTTCTCTAGTTCACTTAGATATTTGGGGGCCCTCCCCTATTGGCACATTTCATGGTTAGCGATATTTTGTGATATTTGTTGATGATTATTCACGTTTTACTTGGATTTATTTTTTGAAAAATCGTTCTGAACTTGCCTCTACTTATTCAATTTTTGCGAAAATGTTTCAAACACAATTCTCATGCCCTATTAAAACTCTTCGTACCGATAATGCTCTAGAATACAATGACTCTACCTTTCTCAGTTTTCTTTCTTCCCAGGGTACTGTTATTCAGCGCTCATGTCATTACACCTCACAACAAAATGGTAGGGCTGAACGTAAACATAGACATATTCTAGATACTTTTCGTTCCATGCTTCCTACTGCTTCATGTCCAGATCGGTTTTGGGGGGAAGCTGCACTTACTACTATCTATACAATCAACTGAATGCCCTCTTCTGTACTTCAGGATGTCACTCTTTACCAAAAACTCTTTGGTCAACCACCAGATTACTCTATTCTTTGACCATTTGGTTGTGTTAGTTTTGTCCACCTCCTCCCGCATGAACGAAACAAATTGGAGCCTTAGAATCGTTTGTGTTATTTTTTGGGATATGGGGTAGAGCATAAGGGCTATCGTTGTTGGGATCCTGTGTCAAATCGAATTTGTGTTTCTCGTCATGTCACCTTTTGGGAACATAAGATGTTCTCTTTTGAGTCCAAGTTTGCCACTCCTTTTTAGACTGATTCCCCATTTTTTGTTTTAGATCCATCCCCTTCTTTTACAGGTCCTAAGATCACACAAAATTCTATTGACACTATTGTTTCTCCCCTATCACCCCCATCTGACCCACCTGCATCTCCTGAACAAGTACTTGACCCACCTGCATTTCCTGAACAAATACCTGATCAAATACATAAGATCCCTACTTCCACTAGTCGACATTCTACCCGGGTACGTTGTCTTCCTCATACTCTCCAAGATTACCATTGTTTTTCTGCCATTCTAGCTAACCATGAGCCTAAGACATTTCGTGAGGCAAATTGTGATCCATTATGGCGTGAGGCTATGTCATAGGAACTATAGACTCTTGAAAAGACTGGGACTTGGGATATCGTTGATCTACCACATGACAAGAAATCTATTAGTTGCAAATGGATTTACAAGATCAAAACAAATTCTGATGGATCTGCTGAGCACTACAAAGCTCGTCTTATGGCCAGGGGTTTCTTACAGGAGTATGGCATTGACTATGAAGAGACTTTTGCTCCCGTTGCCCGTTTGACTTTTGTTCGTTGTCTTTTGGCTATTACTGTTGCTCGACGATGGTCTCTTCACCAGTTGGATGTAAAGAATGCTTTTCTTCATGGAGATCTTTCTGAGGAGGTTTATATGAGTCCACCGCCAGGTTCAGACATTTCAGGGAAGGTATGTAAGCTACGTCGTGCTCTTTATGGTCTGAAACAAGCACCACGAGCTTGGTTTGCAAAGTTTAGCTCAACACTTATTCAGTATGGGTTTACTACTTCTCCTTATGACTCTGCTTTATTCATCCGTCGTTCTTCATCTAGGATTATTATTCTATTATTATATATTGATGATATGGTGATCACTGACGATGATGCCTCTTGTATATCTGATTTACAAACATATCTTCATCAATATTTTGATATGAAGAGTCTCGGTAAGCTGCGTTATTTTCTAGATCTTGAGATTTCCGACACAATAGATGGTATCTACTTATCTCAGGCGAAGTATGCTTCTAACCTCATCTCCCATGCTGGTTTGACTAATAGCAAAACTGCCTCGACTCCACTTGAGTCAGATTGTCATCTTACTCCTCTCGATGGAACCCCTCTTAATGACCCCATGCTCTATCGTCAGTTAGTGGGCTCCATGTTATATCTAATTGTTACTCGCCCTGACATAGCTCATGCAATTCACATAGTTAGTCAATTCATGACTAGTCTTCATACAGCTCATCACTCTGTTGTGTTACGTATTCTCCGCTATATTAAGGGCACTTTCTTACATGGTCTTCATTTCTTCTCTTATTCATCATTGGTACTCACTAGTTACTTAGATGCTGATTGGGCAGGCGATCCCACTGACCGACGCTCCATCACATGTTATTGTTTCTTCTTGGGTGATTCTCTTGTTTCCTGGCGAAGCAAGAAACAGACTGTTGTTTCTCGTTCTAGCGCTGAGTCAGAGTATTGTGCGCTTGTTGATTCTACTTCTGAGCTTCTTTGGATTCGACGACTTCTCTCAAATCTTGACGTTCCTCAACCGCCAGCCACCGATCTTCATTGTGATAGTCAGAGTGCTATTCACATTTCTCGGAATGATGTGTTTCATGAGCACACTAAACACATCAAGATCGATTGCCACTTTGTACGGCAACATGTTAGTGCTGGTACTATACAATTACGGTACGTGTCTACCAAACACCAGACTGCAAATGTCTTCACAAAGTCTCTCTTGTTGGGTTGTTTTTACATGTTATTGAGCAAACTCAAGTTGATATCTACTCTACCACCTTGAGGTTGAGGAGGAGTGTTAGAATATATTATGTGGCCCAACCCATCTAAAGGTTTCAACCCATATACAAGTTTCCCTAACTTGGAAGCTAAGATAAATCTTGTATATATATATATATATGTTATAACTATGTATTATCAATCATTTAATACAATATTTTTCTCTATATTCTTACACTTATAAATTCAAATTTGAGTTAATTTTATGTGTATGAGGATAGTGTGATGATGATATATACGAGTACAAATTTGAATGAATTATATGTGTTTGAAGGGAGTGTGATGGTGGTACATGTGTGTGTGCAAATTTGATAGTGTTAATTTAAATTTTAAAAGATTTAAATTAGTTTGAATGGATAGCGTAATGGTGGTATATATGGGTGAAAATTTGAATGAATTATATGTGTTTGAGGGGAGTATGATTTTGGTACATGTGCGTGCAAATTTGAAGGTGTTATTTGAGAAATTATAAGGACTTAAATTGGTAGTGATGTTGGTACAAATTTGGATGAATTGTATGTGTTCAAGGGGATAGTGTAATGGTGGTATATGTGGGTGCAATTTGAATGAAATATATGTGTTTGATAATTTAGTAGTGATGTTGGTGCAAATTTAAGTAAATTACATGTGCTATTTTTATTTTTAATTGTTATATATATACATATATTCAATGTGAATTTGTCACGAAAGGTGTAAATAATATTTTTTATACTAAAAATATAGTTTTAAAATATTAATAAAAACGAGATGTTATATATATGAATTTTTATTAGAAATAAGAATTAAGTTTAACATGAAGTGTGTCTCTTCTCTGAAAATATGATTTTCAATATTTCAATTTATTTCTGGAAATTGATTAACAATTGGAAGGAGAGATAAAAGTTTGCCAAAAAGAAATTTAAAGATATATTTTTTAAAACTTACTTTAATTGGCTCGTTAAAAATGCAAGAGTAAAAATAATAGCAAGTGTCGTCAGGAGAGAGAAAGAAATCAAAAAGTTTAGACTTATACTAACAGTACAATTTTAAAGACCACGACTAATCTTGAAAGGAAATGAATGGAAAAAATAGCATGTCTATCAATGATGGATGTAAAGCTAATCAAATTGTTTATTCCCAAGAATAAAAGTTTGTGTTGGTTTCTTAAGTGTTCGAGTTTATTTATGGCATAAAACAACCCGCATTATGGGTCTAGTTTATTGATACATTGTAGAAAACTTCATCTGATTTCATTTTTTTATTGACAAAATCACATTCTAAGAAACAACATATTTTTATGAGGACAGGTTGCTGTTATAAGTATATCTTGTCTTTACCACGATTTTTTTCCTTGCCTTAATTTTGCCAACATTTGCATGTTCTTTCATTTTCTTTTTTCCTATAGAGGAAATTAGAGGAAAGAGAAAGAAATCAAGACTTAGAGGTTCCATTATTTAGGTCTTATTTGTTTGTCAAAATAAGATGATTCCATATTTCAACAAGTTCTTGAGGCTTTGTTTGGCTTTGGTTTTAGACTTATTTGATTTGTATTGGAGCTTGATTAGTTTGTCGTTCAAAATGAATATTTAAGCGTGTTGAGATGTCTTCTTCTAGTGCCAAATTTAAAGTTAAAAAGTTCAATGGAACATATAATTTTGGTCTTTGGCAAACGAGAGTTAAAGATTTATTAGCGCAATAAAGAATAATAAAAGTTTTGCGTTCTCAAAAACCAACACGAATGGATAACGAAGATTGGAAAGAGTTGCAACAACGAGCATAAATGACCATACAGTTTTATCTTAGAGATAAAATTATGTATCATGTGATGAATCTACAATCTATAGTTTAGATATGAAAAAAGTTTGAAGGTCAATTTATGTCCAGATTGTTGACGACTAAATTGTATCTAAAGTTTATATGAGTTGAAGATGGATGAGGGTTCAAATTTTGGCTCAACATGTGAATATCTTCAATCAGATAATCACAGATCTAACACAACTTAATGTGAATATTAATGATGAAGATGATGTAGTGATTCTTTTGTGTTTATTACCGTCTTCCTATGAAAACCTCGTGACTACTTAAATATATGAAAGAAATTATTGCAGTATTGTTGGCGAAAAATCAACAGAAACTGAATGTAGAAGAAAATTCTTAATTCAAAAATTTATATGTTACAGAAATTTAAGGTCGTGAAAGAACACTGGATAAAGAGCGTTCTGGAAAAGGAAAAATTCATATTCAAGTCAAAAAGTAAAAAAACATTTCGTTGTTATAACTACAAGGAGACATGACATATAAAGAAAAATTGTCCAAAGTCGACTAATGATGTTGAATGTTTCAAATATGTGAACATTGTCCAAGAAGATGATAGAGTAGAATGATGGTAATGTACTTTCAATTACACACAATTAATTCAAGGCTGCTTGGATTCTTAGTTTGGGATGTTCTCATCACATAACGCGCCTCGTAACAGTGGTTAAGTTCATACAAATCATGTAATTTTAGCTTTGTTCACTTATGTGACAATATATATTGTAGTATTTGTTAGATAAGAGTGCTCAATGGCCATCACCTTGGCACCTAATTATAATAATTGAATATTATTTTAATTAATAAAGACATCTTCATTGTTTCATATTATTATTTAATTGTGAAAAAATGATGTTTTCTTAATATGAATCTGTTGAAGTCCATGATATGATACTAATATAAAAGCGTTTATGATAGTGATCATGAGATAGACCGCTTATTATATTACATAACGTTCATATCAAAAAGGATCCCTAGTCATAGGTTTATTGAGATATGACATCAATAAACCGGTAAGATTAGTGTGTGTTGCATTACTTGATTTGATCAAGCGAGTGTTCCTATGACTCGAGACTATAATTGATAATCTGAATGAACATACAAGTGGTTGTTGAGGAGTTAACAATGCATTGGAGTGTCCCGCATGAGACCTATCATGGTAATATATTTATTCTATGTAAGTGGTGCGTCTCATAGCTACTATAGTGAATTATCCTTAGACTTGAGGTTTTCAAGTAAAATCATATGTGTGGATCATATACTTTAATACTAGTTATGATCGATCTATAAAAGGGCGATCAAGAGCTAGTGGTTAGGTATGTGAAAGATATATAGTGATACTGTGAGTAGCCAATAAAGAAGTCACAACTCTTGTACTAGGAACAAGAATGTATATACTCAAAAGACTCTTGTCGAAACACTACTCTCTAGTCCATGGCCATGGAATTCTATCTTGGGTTAATGGTCTCTAGAGGATAGACTTAAGATAGTAGTAAGTTTTGGTATGGCAAGAAAATTAGGCTTGGGCTAGATGCGATTTTTCGGTCTAGTGGGAGTTGACAATTAATAACCATACTCAAATAACTGAGCCGAATATAAGATGTGATGAGATGAACATTCATAAAATAAATAGTTGCAGACAGGTTCGACGCTTCGTCAAAGTTAACACCAGTTAACTTTCTAGAGCATTAGGAGTCACGCACGTTTTACTAGAGACATCCTCGTGACTGGATTATATTTAATTGGTAAATTGTAATCGGCTAAAAACTCTAGGGGCCTAATGGGTCACACGCAATAGAAGAGTTAAAATTAAAATATAAAATGAGAATAAATTATGAATTTATTCATGGATGATAAATATTAATGAATATTTAGAATAAATTTTATTTTGGAGATACTATAATATTTATTAAAGATTTTATATTATTAATCAACCAATTAATTAGAGGAATTAATAGTGATTGATTAAACTTTTTTATTTTAAATATGATATTTAATTATTAATTATTATTATTAATTTATGATAAACAGAAAGATATTTGAAAAAGGGTGATTGACGTTTCCTTTTATATATATAACCTTTCAATTATTATAATTAATAAAGGAATTAAATATAATGAAATCATCATATAAGAGATTATATAAGATAATGAGTTTTTCCAGAAAAAGATCTGACACTCTCTCTCTTTAGAAAATTGTTTTTTTTCTTTCTAAAGTTTGTTCAAAGAAAATAAAATTTTTACTAATCTTATTCTTTTATCCATTTTGATCAACAATATTGAACACTAGCATGCTCTATGGGTTGATCATTCATTTCTAGAAAAGGTTTCTAGTTATTTTAATCTTATGTTTGCGTGGATCAACATTAGAGAAGTTGAAAAACATTTGGTAAATAAGAAGACGAATGGTTGTTTCTGTCTTGACCGTGAAGTACTCGTGGGACCTTAAGGCAGTTCAGACACTTCTTGAGATGTTGGGAGAACCGTACTAGTAAGATCTTAAGGAATTTCAGACACTTCTTGAAAAGTTGGGATAACCGTAAGGAGCGCGGGTCACGTCCATCATGATAAGCTTAAAAGGTCAACAACAAGTTGTTTTTCTGAAAACCCCATATGAATGTTTAAATTAGTTATAAACGGTGAATTTGTTACGATCAATATGAGCAGGGATTATAAGTTAATGATAAAATAATTTTAAACGTCAAATTCTGCACCTTTTATCATATATATATATATATATATATATATATATATATATATATATATATATATATATATATATATATATATATATATATATATATATATATATATATATATGAGATATACGCTTAGTATTATTGACATGGGTGAAGTTAAAGTTAAGATGTAGGATGTATTGTTATAACTCTTTGTAATGATAGACATATACTTGAATCTTTGACATATGCGGAGCTTTGTACTACGTAATTTTTGTTGCTAATTGTTCTAGAATTGTTTAAATTTATTTATTGAAAAACAAATTCCAAGTCTTTGCCAAATTCAAACTATGAAAAGTAGAGATAGAGAACCAAACAAGTAGAAAAATCAAGTATTTGAGGTTTGATAATGGTAGAGTACATAAATACGTACTTCAATTTTTTTTGTGAAGAGCAAGGTATTTATAGACATTTTACAGCATGTAAGATACCACAACAAAATAGTGTGGTGGAAATGATGAACATATTCATTGTTGAGAAGATAATGTGCTTGAGATTGAATGTGTGACTTTCTAAAAGTTTATGGGTAGAAGTTGTGAATATGACGAGTTCATTCATTAATAGATCACCACAAACATCTTTAAGATGTAAAGTTGCTGAAGAAATGTAGACAAGTAATGTAGTTGACCTTAATAACTTAACAAATTTGGTTGTCCAAATTATATGATTATACTTGGTGACAAAAGATTAGAACTTGATCCTAGATTTCAAGAAAGGTGTTAAAAGGGTACAAGTTTTGGGATCCAACTAGAAAAATAATTGTGATCATTAGAGATGCGATATTTAATGAAAAATCTATGTTGCAATAATTCAAAGACAATATGATAAAGTATTGTATTGTTTCAGACTACAATACAAATTTATTTAGAAGAACCTTTTGGTTGCATCTCGTAGGATTGATATGGTTTTAGAATAGTCTTTAGTGATATCTAAAATGGGTGAGAGTTCAAATTTAGTTTTTGAATGTCGTGATACAAATTATATACCAGACTAGAACCTAGTTAGAGACTACAACCTAGTCAGAGATAGACAAAAAGTACTAATGTGAAGCCTCCTATAGATTTGGTTATTTGGTTATGAAGAAATTGTCTCGTTCACACTATTTATCGATGTCAATGATCTTGTAAGATTTCAGAAAGATATTACGAGTCAAGTGAAAGATAAATGGATGGGTGCGATGATTGATGAGATGAAATATTTGTAGAAGAACCAGACATGGAAGCTATCTGAGTTTTCTATGGGTAAGAAATGATTGAGTGCAAATGAGTCTATTAAAAAAAAAACAGTATCAGAAAAATAAGAGAAAAAGTTCAAGGCTCGATTTATTTCAAAAAGACTTTTTGTAGTAGAATATAATATATTATGATGAAATATTTTATCTGGTGGTTAAACATATTTTAGTTAGAGAAATACTTGTGTTAGTAGATAGTTGTGATTTTTATTTAGAGTAGATGGATGTTATCGTTTCTTTTTTGCACAGTGATTTAGAGAGAAAATTAAATAAAGAAACTAAAAGGGTTCACTCAACCTGGACGTGAAGATATTGTGTGTAGGTTAAAGAAATCATTGTATAGGTTTAAACAACATCCAAGACAGTGGTACAAATAGTTTGACTCATACATTATTAAAATTAGTTATAGCGATGTGAGTATTATTGTTGTGTTTATGTCAAAAGTTTTTCATTTTATGTTACTTTATGTGGATGATATGTTGATTGTTGCACAACATATGAATGATACTATTAGTTGAAAACTTTATTGGATCAAAAGTTTGATATTAAAAACTTAATTAGGTACTGTTAATAGGATTTTGGAATGAAAAATTGTGTATCTCAATGGAAGTATGTTGAGAAAGTAGTAGACATATTTGGGATGAAAAATTTAAAGTTAGTGTCCACTCATTTGGCAAATTATTTAAAATTTTCTTCTACACAATGTTCATAGACATACAAGGATATTGAATAAAATGACAAATGTTCCATATGCAAGTGCATTTGGTTGTTTGATATATGTGATGATTTGTAGACGACCGAATTTGGATCAAACTGTGATTCAAGTTAGTAAGTTTATGACAAAATTGGGTAAGCAATATTGGGAAAAACAATCAAATAGATTTTTAGATATTTGAAGGACACGTATTATTTTAGTGGTCAACGAGTTGATTCTATAGTTGTTAGATATGTGAATTTAGATTATGTTGGTGATATAATTGCCAGAAGGTTTATAACTGAGTTTGTGTTTATTCTTTGTGGGGATCTATATCTTGAAAATCAACATTTTAATCTATTGTGTCACTATCAACAACTGAAGTACAATATATGACAGTAGATTAAGTTGTTAAAGAAGCATTATAGTTTAATGGGCTAGTAAAAGAATTGAGTATTGAGCAATGTGAAGTTCAATTATTTTTGGTATTTAAAGCGACATTTATTTGACAAAGAATCAAGTGTATTATTATAGAACGAAGCATATTTATGTGAAATTGCACAAGATCAGAGAATTAATCACATTTTATGAGATACTGTTACAAAAGATTCATACTAGTGAAAATGCAGCTGTTATGTTGACAAAGTCAATTACTACTAAAAAGTTTAGACATTGTTTGAGTTTGTTGAATGTCTCAAGTTTCTAAGAAATGATGGTAGACTGACCCACTTGGAATATCTTACACTCTATATTGTTATCTTCTAAGAAGGCTTGAATACAATGTGTTTGATCTTCTATTGTTGATATTGTTTTGAAGACAAAGGATGCAATTTTTTAAGGTAAATTTATGACTTTTTACTTAATATAAATAAACCCTCTATCTACTTAGTTACATTCACTATATTTTATAACAATTTTCTTAAACTTACACATTTTACTTAAAAAAAATAAAGGTTTATTTTTTAATTTCCACTAAAAATATCATTATTTAAGTAGAATATGTGTTCTAAGAAAAATATTTATCTCAAACTATGAATCGAACAAAATCCTTTTCGCTTAGGAAAAAAATAATTGAACCTATGGTTTGTATTTTGAAAAAATATTCACATTTTATATTAAAAATTAAAATTTTGAGAAACGTGACAGATAGGGGTCAAACCTATGACTTTCTACTTAGGAAACAGACGCTCTATCCACTAAGCTACATTAGCTACATGTTAAACAAACCATCTATCTACAAAAGAAAAAATATTCGAACCTATGGTTTTGTATTATGGAAAAATATTCACATTTTATATGCTCTATTCATTGAGCTACATGCACTACATGTTAAACAAACCCTCTATCTACAAAAGAAGAAATGTTTGAACTTATGGTTTTGTATTTTGGAAAAATATTCACATTTCAAAAACTTGATGGTTCATAGGATTCTATAATTTACACCAAGTATCGCATTTTGCTACGTTCTTCAACGATGCGAAAGCCGAGATATCCATTGTCGATAGTCGTTATTTTTTATGAAAAACTAACGCCAACACATATTCCCAAATAAATGGGTCTAGCATGGGAAGTCTTTTTAACATTCATTGGATGTTTACGCTACCGGGGTTTTGTTTATAAGTTGGGGGAACATATAATCGTACCCAAAATAGGATACAAAACATGCACTCCACAATCACATGAAAGGAATAGACTGACCAAGGTCAATCACAACCCATTTTTTTTAAATGTTCGCCAGATATAGGTCGAACCTATGACTTTCTGCTTAGGAAACAAACGCTCTATCCACTAAGCTACATGTTAAACAAACCCTCTATCTACAAAGGAAAAAAAGTTTGAACCTATGGTTTTGTATTTTGGAAAAATATTCACATTTTACTCTTAAAAAATAAAAAATTGTCAAACGCGCCAGATAAGTGTCGAACGTATGACTTTCTGCTTAGGAAACAGATGCTCTATCCACTTAACTACAGGTACTACATGTTAAACAAACTCTCTATCTACAAAGAAAAAATGATTGAAACTATGGTTTTGTATTTTGGAAATATATTCACATTTTACTCTTAAAAATAAAAATTGTCAAACACACTAAATAGGGGTCGAACCTATGACTTTCTACTTAATTAGGAAGCATATGCTCTATCCATTGAGCTACAAACACTACATTTTAAACAAACCCTCTATATACAAAGGAAAAAATGTTTGAACTTATGGTTTTGTATTTTGGAAAAATATTCATGCAATTTACACCAAGTATCGCATTTTGCTACATTCTTCATCGATGCGAGATCCGAGATATCCGTTGTCAAGAGTCGTTATTTTTATGGAAAACTAACATCAACACATATTCCCAAATAAATGGGTCTAACATAGAAAGTCTTTTTAACATTCATTGGAGGTTTAAGCCGTCGGGGTTTTATTTATAAGTTGGGGAACATATAATCGTATCCAAAATAGGATACAAAACATGCACCCCTATCACATGAAAGGAATAGACTGACCAAAGTCAATCACAACCCATTTTTTTAACATGTTCGCCAAATAGGGTCGAACATATGCTTAGGAAACAAATGCTCTATCCACTAAGCTACAGGCGCTACATGTTAAACAAACTCTCTATCTATAAAGGAAAAAATGTTTGAGCCTATGGTTTTGTATTTTGGAAAAGTATTCACACTTTACTCTTAAAAATAAAAAGTTAGTAAACACGCGATAGGGGTCAAACCTATGACTTTCTGCTTAGGAAACAGACGCTCTATCCACACAAATCCTCTATCTACAAACGATACACCTACAAGCATTCCTATCACATGAAACGAATAGACTTACCAAAGTCAATCACAACCCATTTTTTTAACATGTTCGCCAAATAGGGGTCAAACCTATGACTTTCTGGTTAGGAAACAGACGCTCTATCCACACAAATCCTCTATCTACAAACGATACAGCTACAAGCACTACATGTTAAACAAATTCTTTTTGTATTTTAGAAAAATATTCACATTTTACTTTAAAAAATAAAAATTTGTGAAACGCGCCAGATAGGGGTCGAACCTATGACTTTCTGCTTAGGAAACAGACGCTCTATCCACTGAGCTACAGGCGCTGTATGTCTTTAAATTGTTTTTAAACTTACTCATTACCCTAAAAGAAATAAAAGATATTTAATATTTGATTCTCATTAAAATTATCATAATTTAAGTGAAAATTATGAATTCTATACAAACATAATATACCAAATAAAAAATAGAAGTTATACAAAATGTACTACTAGAAAATAATATATAAAAAAAGTTAATGAATAAATATTGCAAACTTTAAAAATAACAAAAAAAAATACTTAAAATATGAACAAAAGTAAACAAATAAGAAACAATTCCAAACATTTTGTATTTATTTATTGCCATGTTTATTTTCATGTATTTGGTTGAAAACAAAGGACATAATTTTTTTATGACTTTTTATTTAATAAAAACGTTTTATTGATCTACTTAACTACATGCACTATATTTCATATTAATTTGCTTAAGCTAGCAAATAATATAAAATATTATTCTTACATTTGTTACACAAACATAAGATTCAAAACTATCTCCACTTAACTACATCCACTAGTAAAAATAAGTCTTTTACCGAAAGTAAAAACTTTCGGTAAAAGCCCTAAATCTGTCGATAAAAGTCTTTCCCCGACAGCCTGTCAGACTGTCGGCATCCGTCGGTATTGATCTTGTCGGTAAAAGTGTAGAGACCTAACCCGACAGTTCTCATATCTTTCGGTATATCCTTTCCTGAAAGATCTGTGTATATCTCTCGATTTTGCTTTATTTCTTTTCCCGAAAGATTTATACATATCTTTCGGCTCTACTTCACTTCCTTTGCCGAAAGATTTATGCATATCTTTCGGCTATTCTTTACTTCTTTTTGGTTTTGCTTTATTGCTTTTACCGAAAGATATGCATATATCTTTCGGTTTTGCTTTATTGCTTTTGCCGAAAGATATATGCATATCTTTTGGTTTTTCTTTATTACTTTTGCCAAAAGATATATGCATATCTTTCGGTTTTCCCGTAAATCTTTCGGTATTTGAACTTTTACAATTTATTATTTCACTTGATTTAACCATTATTATATTTTATCCTTAAAACCTAATCACAATTCTATACATATAAATCAAACATAAATCCCTACACATACAAATATAAAACATATTCACTCATTCTAGCTAAGTATATAACATGATCAAACACAAAGCTTGTATACATTTTATATACTCAATCACCATCCATCTACTTAGAATATTGAATCACAATTGATATGATCGGACAATTAAACAAGATTCATGTACTTAGAAACTGATTAGACAATAATTGGAAGAGGGGTAAGAAATTTGCAAAAGACCAAAACCGAAAGATATACCTTACATCTTTCGGTATTCTAGTAAAATACCGAAAGATATATATGTACATCTTTCGGCTTTGGACTTTAAAAACCATAAAAACAAAGTGATGGAAATTGGGCAAAACCGAAAGATTTGTATAACTTCAAATAACAAAAAATAAAGTTCTGAAAATTGGACAAAACCGAAAGATTTATATAAATCTTTCGGAATTGCCATAGAATACCGAAAGATTTCCCTTATATCTTTCGGTATTTGACCTTTCAATTATTATTATTTTCACTTGATTTAACTATTTTTATATTTTATCCTTCAAACCTAAACACAATCCTACATTATAAATCAAACACAAATCCATACACATACAAATATAAGAACATATTCACTCATTCTAAGTATATAATGATCAAATACAAAACTTGTATACATTTTATATAATCAAACGACACAAACCCTATACTTGTAATTAATTCAATCACAATCCATCTACTTGGACATTTTAAACAAGGTTCATGTACTTAGACACAAATTGGAAGAGGGGTAAGAAATTTGTAAAGAACCAAAACCGAAAGATATATGTAAATCTTTCGGCATTGACCTTCAAATAACAAAAAACAAAGTATTAGCCATTTTCTGATTTTTTCTAGAAGGGATCAAAACCGAAAGATATAGTATATATCTTCCGGTATTCACTTTTCAAAAAAAGATTATTTTTTTGGAAGTACTCAAGGCCGAAAGATATACACTATATCTTTCTGTATAACCATAATAGAAAACTCCATACTTAGCCGATTATCTGATTTATTTTTGAGAAGGATTATAACCGAAAGATATACACTATATCTTTTGGTATAACCATAATAGAAGACTCCACACTTAGCCATTTTCTGATTTTTTTTAGAGGGAGTAAAACCGAAAGATATAGTATATATCTTTCGGTATTCACTCTTCAAAAAAAGATTGTTTTTTGAAAGTACTCTAAGCCGAAAGATATACACTATATCTTTCGGTATTTTGTTCTACTACCGAAAGATATATAGAGATTGTCGGCCTTCTTTCTCATTTACGACAGATTTCTTCCTTTCGGCACCTCTACCGACAGATTTATAAATCTGTCGGGATGTTCTTTCGGTAAAACTCTCTTTTTTACTAGTGATCTGTTACAATATTAATATTCATTTCTCATTAAAAATATCATTATTTAAATGGATATCATGGGTTGTAGAGAAAATTAATTTGCTTGAGTTCGAAAATAATATGAATATGCACAAAATAGGATTCCAACAAAATTCATATTAGCTAACAAATATAAAAAATAACTTTTTAATGAAGAAAATTGAAAAATTATAAAATATATAAAAATGAAAAACTCAAAATACAATTAATTTTTTTAATAATTAGTCTTTTAATACATTACAATAAGGGTCAAAATTATGACTTGTTTATAAATTCATATCTACTTAGAACAACTTAATTTGAGAGTAATAAAAATTAAAATTATTTTTTAAACTAAAATGATTTGAAAGATAAATATATAAAAAAAATTAATTTATTTTATAAAGTATTTAAATAATTTAATATTTAGTTGATAAGTTAAATGCACATAATCAAGAATTCTTTCTATATCGTACTTACCCGCTATAAAACTATCTTTAGCCTGTTTTCTAAGAACACAAATTTTGTAAATGTCCAACTTACAACTCTTTACACTTTTCGACATTTCTCTTTTAAGTAATTCAACAATTCAACGCTTGCTCATATGCCCAATATGCATATGCAATAATTTTATGCTATCATTACTTGATTTGCCAAAATGAACTTCACCGGTAGTTGTATTTCCCAACAATGTGTAGATATATTCTCTTTAGTTTGCATTTTTTTCATAAAAAGTAATTCACCTTTATAAATTTTAATGATTTTCAATCCTTATCTGTTTTGTGAGAATAACCCTTATAAATAAATTATTTATCATTCTATTCATTCTCTGATGTGGTCCTATAAGAGAATCGGTATTGGGTGGAGCTTTGTACTAATGACTTTTATTGATGATTATTCTAAGAAGGTCTGTATTTATTTTTTTAAATAAAAATCCGAAGTCTTTGTCAAATTCAATCTATGAAAAACGAAGGTAAAAAACTAAACAAGTAAAAAAAATCAAGTTTATGAGGTCTAATAATGGTATAGAGTACACAAAATGCAGTTCAAAATTTTTTGTGAGGAGCATGGTATTCAGAGGCATTTTGTAGTATGTAAAACACCACAACAAAATGATGTGGTGGAAATGATGACATATTCATTGTTGAGAAGATAAGGTGTTTGAGATTGAATATAGGACTTTCTAAAAGTTTATGAGCACAAGTTGTGAATATGACGGGTTATCTCATTAATATATCACCATAGGAATCTTTGAGATGTAAAATTACTAAATACATGTGAACAAGTAATGCAATTGGCCTTAATAACTTAAAGATTTTTGGTTGTCCAACTTATATGTTTGCACTTGGTGATGAAAGATCAAACTTTATCCAAAGTCCAAGCAATGCATATTTTTAGGTTTCAAGAAATGTGTGAAAATGATATAAGTTTTGGGATTCAATTACAAAGAAAATTGTGGTCATTATAGATGTATTTGATGAGCAATTTACGATTGCAGCAACGCAAAGACAATATGATGAAAGATTGTTTTATTTTAGATACAGTACAAATGGATTCTGAAGAATCTTTGGTTGCATCTAGTAGGGTTGAAATGGATTTAAAATAGCTTTTAGTGATATATGATAGGGATGAGAGTTCAAATTCAATTTCTCAATATCATGATACAAATGATCTACCAAACTACAGTCCAGTCATGGATACAAAAGACACACTAATGTGAAGCCTCTTAAAAGATTTGGTTATGAAAATATAGTCTCGTTCGCACTATTTATCATTGATGACCCGATAAACATCCATGAACTATTACGAGTCAGGTGAAACATAAATAGATGGGTGTGATGATTGAGGAGATACAATCTTTATAGAAGAACTAGACATGGGAGTAAGTAGAGATTTTTTAGGGTAAGAAGATGATTTGATGCAAATGAGTCTATAAGAAAAAATCAATGATATCAAAAAAAGAAGGGGGAAAAGTTCAATGCTCGACTTGTTGCAAAAATGTTTTCGCAGTAGAAGGGAATATATTATGATAAAATCTTTTCTCTAGTGGTTAAAAATATTTCAAGTCAGTTGTGATTTGCATTTAGAGTATATGGATGTTAAATTGTTTTTTATATGGTGAGTTAGATTAAAAAATTTATATGAAACAGTCAAAAGGTTCACTCAACCTGAACGTGAACATTTGGTGTGCAAGTTAAAGTAATCATTGTATGGGTTAAAATAACATCCAATATAATGATACAAATAATTTGACTCATACATAATTAAAATTGGTTATAGGCGATGTGAATATGATTATTGTGTTTATGTCAAAATTTGATGACACATCTTTTATTTTAGTATTACTTTATATTGATGCTTAACAAAATGTGAATGATATTGTTAACTTGAAAATTTATTTAGGTCAAAAGTTTGATATTAAAGATTTAGATGCTACGATGAAGATTTGGAATGGAAATTCACAATAATAGAAGTTCAAGAAAATTGTGGCTTGAATTTCTCAAATGTGGAGGTATGTGATTTATCTCATACGAGATGGAATATTCACTAAGGTGGAGATCGTTATGCATTTGACTTATATACACATATTAATTAAGTTTAGAGTTAGTGGGGTGAGCCTAAAATAGTTTAGTATTTGTGATCTAATCTAATACTCCCTATAAATATAGAGAGAGTTTTAATCATAAGAGTGCGATTAATAAAGTTGATGACACTCTCGAGGACCGAACTTCGTTATATCTTATGTTTTTTTATTTATTTTTTCTATTATTATTAGTTTACGTGTTACTCGAATCAACAATAATAATACTAACACGTGACTTTCATACCTAAAATATTTTTGTTTTTTAAAATAAAAATAAATGAATTCACTTTTAATAAAGTTATATTTTATATAATTGAGTTACAATTGTAAAAATTAATTGTTATAAAATATTTGTTATATAATCATATTTTTATATAAATTTTATTTATATACACTAAATATTAAATTTTAATTATAGACTATAAAAATTTATTGTGGTTGAACAATGATTGGAAATTAATTAAAAAAATTAAATAAAAATTAAATAAATTTGATTATGATGAAAATTTACTATTATAAATTATTGTATATTTATAAGTTCATATAAATATTAATATACACATATCAATATTAATTAAGATTTGTTCAAAGAAATTAAACATAAAAGATAAATATATTGTTGTGGAAAATTTAATTATTTATCAATATATGCATATAAATATTAATTTAAATATTGTATATAATTATATTAAAATTAATATATAATTATACATTTTTTAAATAATTTTATATAGAAATAATAATAGATATAAATGAAACAAAATAAAAAGTAATGATCTTAATACTTGGCGGCCGGAAGTTGCTGTTCTCAACTTCTCTGGATCCAACAGCAGCTGAAGGACTTCGGTATTACAGCCGAAGAGTCCCCAATTTTCTGTGACAACACAAGTGCCATTGCGATTACATACAACCCGGTTCTCCATTCCAGAACCAAGCACATCGACATAAGGCATCATTTCATTCGAGAGCATGTCACGCTGAAGCATATCCGGCTGGAATACGTACCCACCGATCAACAAGTAGCCGATATCTTCACAAAGCCTCTACAGGAAGCTAAGTTCTCTCAATTTAGACTTACTCTCGGTTTAACCGACATCAGTCAGATCCTTCCTAAGGATACTTAAAAGGAAAACCGGCTTCGACAGATAAAACAGGTAGTTCTTCTTAAGCTGCTGATCTTTGAATTCTCAAGATGCCTATGGAAGAACCGCCCAGCTCATCAGACAGAGTAAACCGACCGGCTACTTGGTGGAAACACCAGCTAACCGCATCGGGATGAACAACTGATGACTGACCGGTTCTGAAGCAGGTCATCCTAGATTATTTGAATTTCACAGATGTGGAACAACTACCAATGTTTGTAGATGTCTGTTCTGAAATGTTGCCTTTTCAAAGAAAACTGGTCGCGCCTAAAAAGACGTGAAGATCTTTTGATATCTTTCATGGTTCAGGCCTATGACCGACACCTAGACTGCAAACATACCCATTTTGGTGAAAAACCTTTTATCCTGCAGTTAATACATGTCATTCCATTTAATGCCTGGACAATAGGTTAGCCCCTAAATTAGTATTTAAGAGAGGGAAACACTCACCACAAAACTCACAAGTCACAAGAATATTCTCTCACTAAGGCAAACTAACCATGTCTCAATTCCCAAACATCCTCCAAGTAGACTTTGAATCCTGTACCGGCACCGAGCACTATGAAGTGTATCGGATGATTAAGAAATTAGAAGACACCGGTCTCCAATATTTTCTGGATGATAAGCAAATCATCTACCCTGCATCCGTCATAGAATTCTACTACAATGCCAGGGTATTCCGGGGCACACCCCATTTTGAGACCCACATCCAATCCAAAGTTGGGGGGGTAATTTTCGACTTCACCGAGCAGGACTTTGGTCGGTGTTTCAGTCTGCCCAAGCAAGGGATCACAGATCTCAATCCTCCTGCAGACATTAAGGCTGAGGTATCCCTAGCCTTTGCCCGGTCGGATGAACCTGTCAATGATCATGGTTCTAAATCTCTCTTGAGGGCTGAGTACCAGCTCCTCAATGATGTGCTAGGAAGGGGCATCTTTGGAAGAGATGTCACCAATACCTATTGCGTGGCAAGTTTCAACATGATGGCCGCCATCATTACTGGCACACCGGTAAACTGGTCCCGGGTGCTGTTCGACACCTTAGTTTGGATGATTAACGTTCAGTCAGTCGGTCTCATTCCCCAAATGAGCACCCTTCTGGTGGAACTCGGCGTTCCAACTTGCCCTGGCGAAGGCCTGAACCAGGCTCAGGTGCTAACTAGGGAAATGACCGACTCTTTCTACAGTCGGTTTGAAAGAGAATGGAGGAGGAGGAACTTCAACCCCCCTCGCTAAGTCACCTCGTCTGGCATCCGGTCGTTTTGCTGCATGTACCGGATGCATCATTAATCTATTCAACTCTGACCATATCGGCCTAATCCATGTCCACTTCGGCTTTATTTGTGCTTTTCTTAACTTCATTATTTATGTATGTCATTTTCGGTGTAGTCTCTACCGTTTTCGGTCTCCATCTAATCTATATCATTATGTGTTAAATGCATTTAATGAGATAATCCTATTTAATGAGATAACTCCCACCCACCCGCATATTCAATTCCCAACTAATCTGATCACTTTTCAACTACCATTTACCTCGAGATCCGCAAACCGCCACTTCCCAATGCACTTTGGAAAGGAAAAGATTCTTTCCCTTAATAAAACAAAACTAACAATCAATGCTCAGATTTTCCCTCCAAAATCGATTATATATAAGGAGCCATCCTCATTTCACTTTCTCACATCCACAATCACTTGCACTTCTCTCTCTCTCTCTACATCATAATCATGCCAAGCCGAACTTTGGGAAATTTTCTAAGTGTTGACTTCGGCTCATGCTTGGCCGAATGGGACTATGACCACCCAAAGAAACACATGTTTGAAAGTCTCATTGTTACCGGTCTACAAGCCTTCCTTGACGAATCCGGTCCCATACTGACTGAGGATGTCAAGGAATTTTTCAGAAATGCCATCAACTGGGGAGATCGCATTGTAACCACTGTAAGGAATCATACCTTCCGGCTTGATGAAGCCGAATTTGCCACCCTCTTCAATCTGCCCAAAGAAGGGTTCTCTGATTTTCCGGCCATGGAGGGCACTGATGAATACTACTATGTGTTCCGCTGCTTAGGAACCTTCGATACGGTGGAAACCCATGGGTTAAAGACCCGTCTCGGTCGTAGCACTCAGCTACTTCTTGAGATTGTCACTCGGTCCATTCTGTGCCAATCTGTAAATCAGCGGTTTTCAAAGAATACCTACAATATGATGACCCACATCTACAACCACACGCCCATTAATTGGGCAGCGGTCCTGTTTCAAATCTTGAGGAAAATGGTGCGGACCAAGAAGGGACTCGGCTTTGCACCCCACATCAGCAGGTTGATTCTCAAGCACCGGCCAGATTTTGGACCGGGTACACCGGCAACCCCCTCAAATATTCTCGATAGAGATGCCGTGGTGGAAAAGTATTCCAAAATGGTGCTTACTGCTTAAGCATCTTTATTTAAATGTCTTTCTTTCGTCCTATCGGTTTCCATTCTAATAAAAATATCGTTTCAGTTTTGATCGCTTCTCTTTACTCTTTGTATCTATCTAACATAACCGGCTTAATATCGTTCGTATCCGGTTTCATAAAATCTGCTTAAACACCGATCAATCAAAATGTCTGAAACAATATTAGAAACCGATCTGCCATTCGGTCTCAAAGAAAGGATTGCGTCACCGATGACATAGACAAACTTTTGGAGGGAAAACTCCCGCTCAAAGACACCGCACACCGTTTCACACGAAACCATGTCCTTTCATTTTGGAGGGAAAACTCCCGCCCATTCATGATGGGACGGTTTGGCTTCCAAACCGTGCCTATAAAAGGGGGCCTTCGTCATATTTTTCATTCTCACACAAATTCACTTTCTCTCTCTAAACTTCTAAAATCCTTTGAAGCCGAATTCTTTCATTTTCAAACTCTTCAAACATGGGTCGTGATTCGGCGTTGTTCAAACTATACTCTCAAGTGGACTTCGAGGAGATTCGGCAGAACGGAACGGCCGAAGCAAAAGAAGTAATTGACCGATTGATTAAAACCGGTTTGGAATATCTACTAGACGGTCCCCACGTAATATACAAGGACGCGGTCGAAGAGTTCTTCAAAACCGCAACCGTTTCCTACGACAGGATCCTCGCAACGGTTTGCGGCTCCCAAATAGAAATCACCGAAGCTGTAGTGGCCGAAAGTCTGCATCCCCCAACTACCGGTATGGACGCAACAGCAGAGATGGACGATGACGTTTTTAAGATGGCTTGCCGCCGTGTATCAGCAACAAACAAGCCGGTTCCCACATCCGGAAAGAAACAACTACTGAAACCGGAGCTCATCCCGGCGTGTGACGTTTTTGCCAGGGCGATACTGGCAAGGGGAGGAAATTTCAGCAATCTGACCAAAGACAAAATCAGAATGATTTTTCGTCTAATGGAAGGCACAGAGATCAACTGGGCAAGATCGGTCTTCAGCAACCTTATGGAAATGGTGAGACCGGACTCAGACAGGTCTTGGGGGTATGCCGTACAACTCGGCAAAATCTTCTTACATCTGAAGATCAAAGTCGGTCCCGGTGTTGGAATACTAAAACGCAGCATCATCCGATCAAGGCATTTTCTTCCAAGAAAGCAATCGGCCTCCAGTTCCACAGGTGGCCGAAAGAAGAAAGCCGCAAAGAAAAATACCCCGGCAAAAGAAAACACCGGAGGAAAGAGAAAAGAAAAAGTAATTTTCGAAGACCTACCTCAACAAACAGAGGATGAGGAGTGGGACGATGAGGAAGCCGACACAGAGGGAACCGAAAATAGAACGGACCATGACGATGATCCTTCGGCTCAAAGTCCAAACAATGTCGAACATAGCATAAATCCTGAAACCACCGAGGGTGAGGACGGGGTTGACACAGGTGCCAATGATGAAGGCCTCAGCAGGAATGAAGCCGATGAGGCCGAGGCCGAAAGATTAGCCCAGAATATCTTTCAGGGCATCATCAGGCGGGATGAGGACGTTATAAGCTTATACTTGGAGTGGCATGAGCACCGCTTCAACACGAACTATAAGAACATCATGACGGACTTGAACCAAGAGGATTGCTTCGCCAGGTTGGAGGAGGTGGAGGCCATGATCTTAAGCCTCACAAAATCCAATACCATTCATGAGGTACAATGCCGAACTTGCCTACTGATACCGAGAAGTCATCTTCGACAGATAAGAAGGCGTATCAGAAAGATTAAGGAAGAATATGTCGAAGGGGGATCGGTGTCTACAGTAGCGCCGCGAGTATTGGATAAGCTTGAAAAGGGCAAACTGGAAATTCGGCAGGAAATAGACCGGCTGGAAGCCATATGCAATCAGAAAGAAGTACCGGTCTATACCGCTCCAGTCATCGAAGAATTTCCAATTGACTGGACAACAACTTCAAGAGAGGATACCGAGACACCGAGGGACATTGAGACACCGATGCAGGAAAGTGATGAGGTACCGACTTCGAAAACTGTTGAGGTACAAAGTTTGGAAAATGTCGAGGTTCCAAACTCAGAAATTGAGGTAATAAACTTAGAGGATTCGGCTCAATTAGAACCTCCAAATGAAGAGGAGGCACCGATAAATCTTGATGAAAGAACCGATCCTAATCCGACCGAGCAGTCCCCTCCCACTCCACCACCGGAAGCTACCGTTTCAGTTCCTCCTAAGGAATGGATTGAAGACCGGCTTCAAGAGTTTGAAGCATCCGTTTCGGGGCGGATTGATGAACAACTCAAGAAATTTGAAGCGTCCACGTCAGGGCAAATGGAAGACCGGCTTCAGAAATTTGAGGCATCAATATCAGAGATGATTGATGACCGGATAGTTGAACACAACGTCTCTAAGCTTCAGCCATTCAAGGATAGCGCCGATAAAATATTTGACTCGGCCATAAAGTTCGCCAATGTGACAAAACAGGTTGTGGATCAACATCAAGCACGCCTGGAGCAACTCAGCACCGGACTATGGGAAGAGGCCGGTGAGCGAGAAAACTGTGCTCATCATATTATAGCTCTGGAGGGTCTCACTTCGGAATTAAAGAAGGATTTCGAACGGGTTGACCCGACAATTGAACGAGTCTCGGTACTGGAAAAAAAAAACGAAGATCTCGTGGCCGAAGTAAAGGCACTTACTGCACAGATGGCCGAAATCCTGAAAGCTAAGGAAGTCGCGGATGCCGCGGCTATAGAGGCCGATGCTCTGGTTGCTAAGAGAGTCCAGGAAAGGCTGGACGCCGAAGTCAACAAAGACAAAGAGGCGCCGCGAGCGACTCCGCTGACCGAGGAAGAAGTAGAGGCCGAGAGAATAAGAAGGGCTGAGATCATGTATCCAGGGTATGCTGAGCAAATAGCAAGACAAGCTGCGGATGATGCCGAACGGCTGGAGAGACAAAAACGTGGGCTGGAAGAGTTCTCCGAAGCAAACAAGAAGAAAAAGAAAGTGGCCCCCTCTGCTTCAGCACCGGTCGTCTCCGCCTCAGCATCAAAGAAAAGAAAGAAGCCGGCTAGTAAGAAAGTTCGAATTGTCGAGACGCTCAACACAATCTCTGAACTGGTCGAGACAGGTACCTCGCAGCAAGCCGACCCAGTAGAGGACGAAGTCGAAGAACAGCTGCGGTCCCGGTCTAAAAGACCACGATCCTCTCAACCGCAACCGCCACCACCACCGAAGAGAAAGAAGAGCGCCTACGAATTCACGGACTCGGAATAGGGACTCTCCTTCCTTTTCTTATTTGTCTTAAGTATTTATGCTTTGTCTTTCTTGGTTAGCTATAAATATATATATCAAGTTATTTTTGAACACCGGCCTTATTTTGCACTTCTACTTGGTTTTGATAATTTTAAATAAAATAATCAAAAAGGGAGAAATTGTTAGATAAAAGATAGAGATTCTTCCAAACCCCTCCCTCAAAATATTTTTCAAAAATTGGCCAAACAAAACAACCGGCCTACGGTTGCAAACTTACATGATTTTGATAATTTTAAATAAAATAATCAAAAAGGGAGAAATTGTTAGATAAATTCATACCGGTTCAAATAAACCTAACTTAAACAAACTTCCTATGCAGGAACGAGGAACCGGACCGGATAAATAAGAAAACCAAATGAAGTAACCGAACCGGTCAAGGTACCAAACCGATCAAGCATACTTAGAACGTGACCAAGGAAGGATCGGCCAAAGCTCAAACAGCCGATCAATTCACAAGACAAACATAACCGGAATAAGCCCGGTCACTTCACTGTCAAAAGATATTCGGCCAAGTCAAGTGGCCAACCTAGGCCAAGTCAAGAGGCCGACCTGCACAAGAAGACACTTTGGGTATCTGTTGAGAATGATACCAAAGGAACAGACTGAATACTTCCATATCCATGCAAGTCTGAGGAAAGACTGTAGGCTGCAGAAAAACAGTACTACCGGATCTTTCTACTTCGGGATAAGCCAGAAAGGAAATCTTCAAAGTACAGACAACTGTCCAAGCAGACAGTGCCTACATTGAGTAAAAGACAAACCCAGCAGGTTTGCTTTACAGACCGGCAGGTCTGAAACAGGATGCCAGGTCTGAGATTGACCGTCAGGTCTGAGGAGAAGACCGCAGGTCTGAGACACTGAATCACTGCATCTCTGATCAGCCAATCAGATTCAAGGCTTTGAAATATGACCGTTGGCATATTTCACCTATAAAAGGAGGCAGTTGCAGAAGAGTAAATGCGGGATATACATTGGGATAACAAGAGCTAAAAGCATTTACTACAATAACAGTGTGGTATTCTAAGAAAGCCTAAGTGCTAAATTCTAAGTGTGTGTGCTACAATTTCAGTGAGAATTGTAAGAGTGTTATCGAGCAGGAAATAAGTCTCGATCGAATTGTACTTGTATTCCTTAGTGAATATCCTTCTCGCGGTTTCGAGAGGAAGGGGTGACGTAGGAGTTTTATCTCCGAACATCCATAAAACTCTGTTGTGTTATTTACTTTCTGTTGGCTTCCTTACATAACCGACTAACTTAACCATACCGCTCCAAACCGACTTACTACTGACCATACCGCATATCCAGATAACCGAAACCGACCCACCATTCTTCAAATCTCCATCATCCGAAACCGACTCCGCCTATCATACACGTGTACCGCTTCAACTTGAAAGCAAACCTCTTCCGCGCTTGAACCTAGTTCAAGGGTTTGTGACAAGTTGTGTAGTATTGAAACCCCGGTATTAATCTTTAACCGGATTAATCACCACCCTACGAGTGAGAACCGCTAACCGGTCCAACCCCCGGTCCACCAGCGGCGACCTAGATCCTAACAATCTTTATCTTCAAAATATATTAAAAAATCAATAAAAAACTATTTTTAGAAAAACATGAAACGAAATTTAAAAAATAAAAACACAATAGACATCCACGTGGATGTCACGCTGGTAATAAAAAATAATTAATCACATTTTTTTATGATTGGGGAGCAATATGAGATGGAATAGAGTATAGGGATTGAAATTGAATATGTATAAACATTAAGGTGGTCAAAATAACAATTATTCATTAAATGTAATTTCGTTTCTTTGTTCTTTTGCAAAGTTTATATATTATTTGCATCTTATTCCCATTCTTAATTTAAAAAAAATCATTAATTCAAAAAAAAAATAGTTACTTATCAAAAATTGAATTGCAAAATAATGTTAATAGAATTAAAATAACTAAAATAAAAATTTATATGTTAAATAATATGATATATTGTAATAATTAAAATTCTAATGACGAGGATCGAATAATCTTGTAATTTTTTTAACTTGACTCCAAAGATCTATAACAATGAGTGATGAAATAAAGCAAGTTGAACAAAGCAATCAAACGGTGTCGAAAGATTCTCTATCAAATATTTTAAACGGTAGTGAATTTTGTCATTAACTGATGGTTGATAAACAACTCTATAAAATGTTTTGTCAAGTGATAACTTATTATTTACATATATTGTCGAAAAATAATAAACTTATAAAAATAATGAGAGTATACTTGTAAGAGGGTTTTCGACTGAAATATCTGTTTCAGTGACTCTTTATTGGAAAAATAAAAAAAACAATTTCAGATCCAATAACTTTATCTACTTTGATTTTAAGAATGGATAAACACGAACTCGATAAATGATCACCAAGACAATCGAAGGGTATGAGCAGCAAATAAATCACCTATTCGAATTATAAAAATTCAGGATGAAAAATTCGATCCAACTAAACAAGATATCAAATCGAAAAAAATATAACACAAACTCAAGAACAGTAAAAATAAAAGAAATTTAACTTTTGGAAAGCTTTATTTTAAGAGAAACTTTGGACAACTAATATTTATAATTTCAAAGAGTTATATTATAAAATAATATTTAAAAAATCAAAATAATTAAATAAGAATTTAAATATTATAAAAAAATCAATAAAGAAAATTTTACCATCTTGAAATTTGTTGAGGATGACATTTATTTATTGACAACTTCATATCATTTATTATTATTATTTTTTTTTTTTTTTGCTAAGAAAGGAATGCGCATACTTTCGAGAAAATATTAAAAAGACAATGGGTGAATATTAAGAAGAAACGGTTCACCAAAAATTAAAATTAAGTATTATTCGTATTATAAATATTTGAAATAACATATAAATAGTGACAAAGAAGGAATGACAAGAGAATGAACAACGTGTCACAGCATCACTTGCTTGAAAAAATAATAAATGTTGAGAAAATAGAGAAAAAAAAAATTATTATTTTTTCAGCCAATCAAATTATGTCTTATTCACCCTCAAATTCTCTACCTTAAACATTTTTCATATAATATATTATCCAATTAAATATAATGTTAGAATGGAATAAAATATAACACCATCTAACTTCAAAATAAAGGCATCAAATAAAATAAAATAATAATTCACCCTTTCTAGAGGTTTTTGTATAGATGAAAATAAAATTTTGTTTTTGAAACCCTCTTAGCTCATTTATATACATATTTATTATTCTCCAGTTGAGTATTTGTGAAAGAAAGAAAGAGAGAGAGAGAGAATGTATAGAGTTAAAATTCACTCCGTTGACGAACTCCGGCCAGTCTCCACCGGCGTAACCACAACCTCCGCTGCGAAACCGGCGATCGTACTTGAGAGGAAGGGCTTGCCGCATCTCTTCCGCACCGTACCTTTCGCTTCCTCGCTCTCTCATTCCGCCCCTCGTTCTACTACTCTCATAGTACTCGCGGTGCCCAATTATCTCTCCTCCGACGATTTCCTCCTCTTCTGCGGAACTAATCTCGATACTCTATCAAGGGTTCTATTCATCAGGTCCAAATTCCATCTCCTCCTAAACTTTCTTTTTCGAAACACAGCCACTTATTTCTCGTCAATTGTAGGAACGATGCCATGGAGGATCGATACAGCGTCTTACTCCAGTTCCTTGATCAGACTTCAGCGGATATCTTTTACACTGAATTGAATGGAAAACGATTCAGTCCCTCCGAGGTAGTAGTAGTAGTAGTTCTTGTAAGTTAGCAATTTTGTTCTTTAATATCATGTACGATTCATCTTTCTATCTTCAGGCTGAACTCTGCCACTTATATTTTAGTCAATGTGAAGAGTTCACAGAGAATGACAAAGAAGCTGGTACACCTCCTGAAGGATTTGTTGAATTGCCAACTTGTCCTGTTTGTTTAGGTGATTGGGTTAACCATTTTTTAGTCTATGTTAAGGATAATCCTAACATTTTGTTACTTATTGACTTGTTTTTTTTTTGCATCCTTAGAGAGATTGGATTATGATACCAGTGGAATACAAACCACACTTTGCGATCACTCTTTTCAATGTCCATGTGTTTCAAAATGGACATATTTGTCTTGTCAAGTGAGTTTCTCTTTTCTTTTCTTTTTCCTTTGGTTCTTTCAATAATGTAGTATCATACCAACAGGTTTGCAGACTTTGCCATCAACGGGAAGATGAGAAACCTACTTGTGCTGTTTGCATGTCAACGAACAATCTCTGGATTTGTTTGATTTGTGGATTTGTTGGATGTGGGAGGTAAAATATTTTTTCTTCTTCTTGTAATTTGCGTTTATACATGTATGTTTTATAGGCCGTCATATCCCTGAAATATAGGTATCGAGAAAGGCATGCTGTTAAGCATTGGAATGACACAAACCATTGTTATTCTCTTGAACTGAGTTCACAGCAAGTCTGGGATTATGTGGGTGACTTATATGTTCATAGACTAAATCAATCGAAAGTTGATGGAAAATCAGCAATTAGCAACTCCGAATGTGAGATACATCCTGGAGAATGTGGTACCTGCAGCTGCAACGACGACACTGAAATTTCTGAGACTATTTTTAACAGCAAAGTCGAAGCGGTAATGGATGTTTTGAAACAGAATCCTTCTTGAACTTTACTAGGAAATTCTGACTTGCACATTGATGAGTCTTTGTAGGCATGTTTACTACTGCAGACTGAGGTCTTCACATTACCTTGCTTGTTTATTTCTTGAACCCTTACTCCCACTTGGAAATCAGTCCTGTCATTTGGAAACACTTTATGTTTTTGGATTGGATCAGAAATCCAATTGAGAACCGTTGTTAAAAAATTTAATGTGTATTTTACTAAGTTCTGTTTTTAAACGTGAGCTCATTTATATCCACATCCAGATGAGATATCTGTAAAAGAAATAAGTGTTTCCAAATGATTGTCTTGGGTTCAGTCTCTTTGTTGTTTCCCTTAAAATATAACATGGGCATGCTACCTAATTATAGCTTCTATATCATTGACAAATCAATAATTCGTTTTCTAATTTATTTTTGTTGGCATCAGACATTGAACGAGTATCACCATGTTCTAGCAACCCAACTCCATACTCAAAGACGAGTAAGTATTGACTTATTTTCATGGCTATGTTTTATTTGATGTGTCATTCATTCACGGTTGATCTCCCTTATAAAGAAGAAAAAATGCATTAGGTTTGCTGAACTTCTTTTTCATATGGTTGGGACATATTCTCTTGATGAAATTGTTTTGTACAAAAAAAATCTACAAGCTATTTATTCCATTATTACTCTTACAGCACTATGAATTACTGCTTGTGGAGGCGAAAACCAACAAGGAAATGAGGATATCCAAAGAAGTTGATAGAGCTATAAGTTCAGGCTTGCAGGATGTCCAATACAAACTGGAGAAGGCTACTATGGAAAAGAACGCTGCTTTAGATGCAAGTACCTTCTCATCACATTTTAAGTATTTAGCCATATCAGATGCTCTTATCGTGTCTCCCTTTTTTATCCTCAGGCTAACAGGGAACTTCTAAAAGAACAGGAAAGCGTACAGAATGAACTTAAGGAGATGAATAACAGGTACACATCCTTAAGTAACCTCAATCTCTTTGTATGCTTGACATGATGGCTGTTCCCAAGATTTTCACTTATTCGAATAATAAGAGTATTGAACTAAGGAGGTTCGATTCTTCACAAAGAAAAAATCCACGGTCTAAAAGAAGTGGTATTTTCCTCATTTGTAAGTCTTTGTAGAAAAAAATAGCTTAAAAACTCATTTAAATGCAGGTTTCTACTGCCCTGCCGCAATTGAAGCTTATGGCTGCAAAATTTTATTTATTTTCTGCCACATTTGCAGGTTGATTTCAACGCTGACCTCTAGTAAAACCAAGGAACTGGAATTGGAGGAACAGGTAATCTTGGTTTTCATCTAAAAAAAACTTTGTATTATGATCTGAGAGCTCTCTCATGGAATAGTTGATAATTGCAGATCAGGGACTTGAAAGTTTACATTGAAGCGCGAAAAACTCTAGCTAACTCATCCGAAGGAAATGACATCAGAGGGGGAACCGTTTTGCCTGTGCAGTCCAACCCTTCTAACTCTGCCCCTAATAGGAGGAATGCTAGATCTAACCGAAGACGGAACTAGGCTGTTCTTTTGTAAGAGAAATCAGAGACATCTAAGATTGGTAAATCTTTTACTGGATTTAGTTGAGAATACAAGTTCTGTTTGAAGCTGAGTTTTCAGATTTATAGAGGGAGGTGTTCTTGATTTTGTGTCATTCTAAACAGTCTGGATTCTTACTTACATAATTTCATGATGAAGATTTTAATCAAATGAGTTTACTTAGAGATGTGAATGCAGTTCAAGAAGAACATAAAATTCTCTACATCTTTCATTTGAAAGAAGACTGAATCAAATTCGCCGTTTTGATTCTTAAAAAATATTCATATTTCTTAGTTTATTCTCTAGCATGTTTTTTTCACAATGACAAGTTACCTAACTTTTGTGCAATCCTTGATTGGAAAAAGTTTGCTACTCACTTGGTCATACCATTTTGTTTGTTTTAGTTTTAATTTAGTTAAATTTTAATATTAATTTTAAGTAAATTAGTTAAATTTTTATCATTTTAAATTTATAAATTAATTTTGTAATTATAACCTTTCTTAGGTTGACGGTGTCATTTATTTATTATTATTATTTACAAATTAATTGTTAGGATTGTAAATAAACTGTCAATTTACACATATTTTATTACGCGTATTGATTTTAAATAAATTCTCGATTTTGACAACGAAGAAAAAAAAATGTTTTAAAAAGTAACAAAATGAAAAAACACTTTAGAAAATAAGGTTCCCAAAAAAGGTGCAATAAACCTAGGTGGCCCATGAGAGCCTCATTTTCTAGAAATCGATAGGGTAGAAACCGACAAAATTGACTTCATTTATTGTTTTGTTAGATAGGTTAATATCGATTGTTTATAAATATTTAATTTTTCTAACAAGAAAACCGTGTACTAAGAAGTGTCAACACTACCTTATTTTTTCATCACAAACGAAATAAAAGTAATATTTTGAGTTTACTAAACAAATACAAAAACAGTTTTTAACTAAAATATTCTCAAGTTCAAGTCTTATCAGCTAGTAAAATAACACTATAGATTTGAAAGAAACAAAGTTTCCAGGCTATAGTTTTGCATCTAACAAAAACAAGTAAAAGAAAAAAGGAGCTTGCATAATTGTTCTCAACTTATTTACATCTAACTTATTTAACTTGTTTGTAAATTCTCAACTTACCTTGTATTCCTTGTTTTTCTGAAAAAGAAAACAAAAACAAAGTGACATAACTATTGTTTTTCTCCAAAAAATAAAAAACATAAATACATATTAAATAATAACATAATAAATCAACAATAAAAACTATATCAATATAAAAAAAGTAATGTATTACTCTTTATCTAGACTGTTTTCCATCCATATCTGTCTGTCCTCGATACTACCCTGCTGCTTTTGTTAACTAAAAACTAAACATAGACCAGTTTCAGACGTTCATCTCTTCTTCTAGCAACACTTGAAAAAAATTTACATATTGTATGATGAACCCTATTGTCAGTTTACCTTTGGTTCTGATCTGTATTGACAGCGCCGGTTTGAGGATTATTATTGCTTGGGCCAGCAGCACTACCATTTTCATTTGGTGGGCAAATCCCCCATCTTCCTTCTGATTCCAACGGCTCAATAACATACACTCCACCGTCGCTAAGTCCCAATGCAAATTGGTTTGCCTCTGTTGGATGAACCGCAATCACAACTGGATATACCCTCAAGCTGCAGCATTAACATATTCAATCATAATCAATCATTTAACAAGGCAATATTTCCTAAAGACACTTATTTTTACCATAATGAAAGAAAAAGCACCTTGGGTTGGGAGGTAGATAAGCTGGTGAATTAATTCGGCATCTTAGTCGTAGTGTGGAGGAAGTTAAAACACCGATACTCCCATCTTCAAAACTGACGTATATGGATAAACTATCGCAGGAATATGCAGCATGTGTGATTGGACCACTTGTTTCTCGAGGAAACCACTGTGTTTTGTTTTTCATATTTAACAAATTAGGAAGGCGAGCTAAAATATAGTTGGAAAATTGAAAATTTTACCTGCTTAAGGCATTCGAGCTTAGGAGCTTCATATATGGCTATCTGGGTTTCATGAACAACTAGTAGGTGGATTTGATCTTGGTGAAACTGTACTCTCGTATCTGAAATGGGAGCTAGTGTACGCCCCGCTGGGACCTGCAAGAACTTACTTGTCTGCTTCTCCCATCTCTCCATGCTCCAAACGCAAAGCTATAGAATACCACCAATTGGTGATTTAGAACATTGAATAGACACTTAATCTGTTTTGTAATCTAACATTTTTTTATGATGATCCTTATCTGGAAAAAACTACATGTTTACAAAAAAACAAAATGATGTACAAAATAATATGTATAATAATGATTCGTAAAAGAAAATGATCATCATCTAGAAAAGAAAATATCTATATACTTCTTCTTCAATGATGAAACCATTTGATTGATCCACATTTTTGCTAAGACCCAAAGTGAGGTGAAAACAACCAAATCTAGAAAAATTTAAAAATATATATATATCACTATACTGAATGGAACAAAAAGTTAGAAGGAATGAACAAAAAAAACACTATAATTTAGAAGGAAATAATCTGGATCAATCCAGAGAATATCTAACACCAAAATAAAACACTTTCATTTTTAACTTGGGCGATTTTTAATAGGATCAAGTGAGAGATATTATGCCAAAATAGCACTTTCTGAAATAGGCTCAATTTGAATGAGAATACAGGTAAGTTTCTATTCAATTTCTAAGGTGCTCTCATTTGATTCATATAACTCGACATTTAACTTTGGTAAGCATCTCAGAAAAGAACCAAGGAGAATCGGCGTCATACCTGAGAATCAGCACCAGAAGACACCAACACATTCAGAGCATTAGAGAATGCAAGGCCAGTTACTCTTTTCTGGTGGCCTTTGAGGTTGGTTTTTGCCTGCACAGTAAAAAGTGGAAATTTAAACAGCATATTCAAATGGCCATCATTGACACATTAATATTATTTGTTTGAGAAAAGGGAACTAATAATGGGCACATAAAGATAAGCACCTCATCAACACGGACATTATATATCTGGATAGAAGAATCTTCCATCCCTATTGCAATGATATTGTTGTCTTCAGGATGAAAGGAAAGAGCAGATGCTGATGGTGGAGGGGACATGAAAGTTGTCATTGTCTGCATTCGTTAATAAGGGATTTTAGAATATGCCTGAAAACAATACTGATAAAGCTAATTTCATAATCAGTTTAATAGTTACATGGTTTCATCCTAATCTACTTCATATTCCCCTTCAAATGCTTTCATCATTTACTACACCTCAAGTCCTTTAACTAAGTGCATTTTTCAGTTCCATCTTGAACATGCATACCAAGAGTGTATTTGATTAAAATTGAAAATTAAGTGTGTCAAATGAGTCATGCCTGAAAATATTCAAATTTTAACTTCTTGGTATATAAGTTGATTTGATCAAATGTGAACTAATGTTTCAAGTTGTTTTACCTTTATATGACAGTAATTTGATTAATGATTAGAAAGATCTTACTAGAATACTGAGTTACATCTTTCATAGCTTACAATGATGAAGAAAATATTCAAATTGAGGTTGAGAATCTTTAGGCTAAGATAAGCAAAACTCACTTACCTTGAAAGTCATCATATTGAACAGTGATATTTTCCCTCCTGAAGCTGACAGAATATACGAGTCATTCTTTGAAAGTGCAAAGCAAGAAGCATTTTCTTCGGGGTTTATGCCGCTAATATCATTTGTCATCAGGATTCCACTGTTAGGTTGCCAGATATGGGGGGCGAAATTAGCAGTTGCCTGAAAGAAAAGAAAAATCAAATTACTATTAGATAGGATCAGGCAAACAAACCAAAAAAAAAGTGCATTCATAAGTAAATAATTGACCACCTTGCCGGTCAAGTTCCTTTCATTTCTTTGCCATTTCCAAAGCTTGTGCACTGCATTAGTTGATAAAGACAATATGGAAAGTCCAGAATTTGTATACGTCAACCTGGAAACCTGAAGTTTGAAGGAAAGACCAGAAACTGCTGAAAGAAGCTCAATTAAGGATAACAAAAAAACAGTTCTTTAATTAGACTATAAAATTCCAACCTAATATTCTTTTAGGTCTAATTTTCAAAAAAAAAAATGTCTTAGGTCTATATTCTACAAGATTTTGAATTCATAACCCAGATTTTTTTCAAATAACTATCAAACAAGCTCTTCACCTCATCTATTGCTTTTTTTTTGTCTTCTCAGTCTACTTTTATATATACAATTCATCCTTGATGTAATTATCAGATCATTGAAAAATATTCTCTCTTCTCAAAGCTGAACTTTTACAACCCTTCGATGTGCATGAGAGAAAAGGATGAAGAAAAAAGAACGTGTAATTAAAAAAAATGCTCAATAAAGATTTTTAATGAATGCAAAAAACGGGCCCTAACAGATCAATACCTTAGATGCTGTCAAACTATCAGGCAACCTCAAGGATCGGCACTGAGATGACTCATTGATTTCTGTCAATTTCCAAATCCTAGATTTGTCTGCTGACTCATCAGTGATTCTAGGTTTTACATCTGGCAAGCTTCTATTTTCCCCACTCTGCAAAAAATATAATGTGATGATAAACAAACCAGAAGAAAATAACTACTTGGATGTGGCAAGAACATGCACCATTACCACAATAGATCCTATTGGAACAGCACGATCTATCACGCTTGGTCCAACTGGTACACTAGCGCCTCCAAATGTCCCCATTGTGGGAGCTTGCAACTAGTTAAGAAATCCATTTTTTTGTCACAAACATGCATAAAGACGTGATAAACAAGATTGAACTAGAACTACCTTCACAACAGCTGAAGGGCCAACTTTAGCGTCAAATGATCTACTTTCAAGTGTACGCAGTAACCTTATTCCGTCTGAATTTGCTAAAACTTTAATGCAATTTTCATTTGCTGAAACTGCCAACAATGTCCCTTCCTTGTTGAATCGTACACAAGGAGATGCCTGCAAAATAGTCACCCAGAATATGGCTGTTAAGAATGGCTGCAATATAACCTTAACCAAAATAATAATGGGTGATTTTATTAAACAAAAGTTGATTATGATCCGTAAAAATCTCCATGTGTTATGTTTGTCAAAATCACAATGATCTAGATAATGGTATGATCATGATCGTGAAAAAATTCTCTACACTAAATGAAAAAAAATAAAACACACTATAATTTGGATCATAATTTAGAAAATAAGATGTACACCAAATTAACAAAAATTAATCACACTATAATTTGGATCATAATCCAAAAAGAATAATCTCATCATGACAAGGAAGGAAATCTGATGCCAGGCAAAAATAATCACTTCCAATTTTAACTTTAGCGATTGTCTAATGACATCATAATTGTGTCAAATATTACAGCCAAACACTAGGTTCCAAATAAGTCAATAAGGATTTTAAAAAATTACCGGCAGTCCACCATCTGCATCTGTTGTTGTTAATATGTTAACATTGTCCATGTCCCAAAACTTCACCATAAACTCATCCCCAACAGCTAAGAACTTATTCTTTGTATTGTCAAATTGGACAACACCAACGGATCTCTTCCCAAGACCCTGATAAGTGCGTTTAACAGCTCCTTCACCTTCATTCCACTCAACAAGGTATGAGACACCTTCTTTATTGGTTCCACATGAAAACAACCTGCAACGGTGAGATAGATGATGATACTCTACATCCATGTAAACATTTATTATGCCAATGTAAACATATATTATGCCAGTGATATAAGAGATTAAAGGTAACAAGTTCAGACCTTAATCCATTAACACTGTATGTCATCGTAGTGGAGCAGTGACCAGGTGCATCATAATCAACTCTAGATCCCACGTTATCATACAGCCATGCCTTTATTTTCCCATCAGTTGCAGTTGAAAAAATAAACTGGGTGCACAGTAAAGTAAAATCAGTTGTGCAATTAGTGAAAATATCACCAAGCTTAAGGATGTGTTTGATAAAACTGAAAAAATAAGTATGTTGAATGCTGAATTTAAGTGACGAATAAGTTAAGTATACGAAAAATAATTATGAATAGACCAAATGGAAATATCTAAATTTTAAATACTTGATATATGCAAGTTGATTTGCTAAAATGGTTAAGTACTTGCAAGACTATTTTACTCTTTTAGTTGATCAATTTCCAAATTTTAGAGTTGTCTTTTGGACACTCTTAGTACATTACCAAGTTAGGTCGTCTCTATAGCTTACTGAAATAATCCAAATTTCTAGATTATTTTTTAGTTTAATAATTTGAATTGAATCTAAATAATTAAGTGATTTTAAATAACGGTTATAAAATGAACTTAATTCAAATAAGTACTTACACATTTAGCTTAAGTGAAAAGTTGTATTATTGAATACAACCTAGTAAAGTCAGACATATTTTAAGATATACCCCCTTCTGTCAGAGAAACATGACATTTCATGGCAAGAAGTTAAGCATATAAGAAACCTCTTGCATTCTTATATTATAGCTATTGTTTGTGAACATCTTTTACAGCTATAACGTACCAAAAAATCACATGCAAAGAAGAATCAACAGTATAGAAAGGAGATCCGCTGCATAAGTATCAGTCCTCCCAGGATAACAGTTACGAGAACCAACAAATGCCTAGGACCGCAAGTTAGATAAGATAAATCAATAAACAGCTACTATGAGAATATTACTTGCTTATGAACCGAGGATTAACAATGATTCTTAAACATAAAAAATGTTCATTGTTATCTTAAATTACTTTTCTCAACTCTCCAACAAAACCTATAATGTGACATTACCTGAATGTTTTCCTTTTGGTGTGGGCATACAGAATATACAGGTGCTTCATGACCCTCAAAGATGTATTGCCTGGCTCCTGTAATAACATCCCAGACCTGCAGAAATATTAACCTTTTATAACTTCATTCTAACTAGAATCAACCTCTGAAAGCATAAAAATTCAAAAGGACCTTGATAAGCCTGTCCTCGCCACATGTGACAATTGAGAGTGGTTTATTGGGATAAGAGAAAGCAATATCATTGACAGATCCAGCATGAGCATCAATCTGAATAATCAAACATTATATAAGTATTAAATTTAACACATCTTGCTTGAACAGGTCTCAAGAAACAACCTCTAGAAATAATAAGCTACGGGTAAGGGCAGAAGATTCGGGCATTACAAACTATTAACACAATCAACAATGGATGGGACTAACCTCTAAGTGATTGCGTAGATCATCACCGCCATGATATGAATATACATGAACAAGGTGCTTAGAGTATGCAACACCTATAGCAAGAGAAATGATAGAACTTACACTATTTTCAAAATAATTATACAGTACCAAGACTTTCCAAACAAAAAAAATGGAAGATAACATATAGAATAGTTTTGTACAAACATACACATTAAGGAACCATCAGGACTCCAAATCACACGGTTGACTGATGCAGTGTAATCACTAGCTAGAGATGCCTGATGCACATTCCAAGCAGACATTAGATACTAGAAGCAGAAGGAGAAACATGTGCAGACAAGTTCGATCAAAGTTGCGGGGAGGCTACAAACCTGCAATGACACAGAACATGAACCAAGTTCCCAGACCTTGAAGTTACGGACAGCAAGCCTCTCACGATTGCCCAACTCCCATAACATAATCTCCCCCGTGTTGGTTCCGACTAATTTTAAATAGTCACCACAATAAGTAGAAATTAGTGAAATCAATTGTTGGACGAACAACCAAAAATACAAGCAGAAAACTGTCAACTATCTGAACTAACCAAGAAGAAGAGTTTGTTGAACTGGGTGGAAATCCATGGTCTTCACAGCTGAACCCGGATTAAGAGTCATGACAACAGCTTTCGGCAATTCATCAGATGCATATGAGCTCTGGCCATGGCACTGCGGAGTATACCCAACAGGGAGGATATTGACATGAATGTTACTGACCTGTTGATGAAATTAAAATAATAACTCACTTAAGCCAAAAATATCACAGCAAGTATGAGAACATAAGACTAAGGTGCAAATTGGGTTTCATTCACAAGGGCTGAATATTCTAGACAGAAAGTGTCACAAGCTTTTTATGAGATAACCGAAGTTGAACAAAATCAACTCACAGACAACAAAAGTGCACTATATAATGAAAGACCAAATGTCGATTCTCATTAAGAACGCTCTCATTTAAATGGGGGGTCAGCTAGCCACCCCGGGTATAAACCCGGTCACAAAAAAAAATTAAGACTAGTCATAGACTTTGATTCACCTAAAAATTGAAACATTTGTCTCCATCACTCCTACTGATCTGGATTTGTGGGATAAGTGAGAATACGCATCGAAAGTTAGGAAATAAGGACTGATTTCTCAAGCCATATTCTCTTATGAATTGCACCTATTCTTCTCTAGAAGTCTCACATCATTGAGATTCTAGATTAGGACATCTCTGAGAAAATTAGGATGCTAGTTAAGAATTTACAGAATATATTTTCTGGGTAAGTGCTTTCCTTGAGAAATATAACGACATTAAGCATGGCCAGAGAAGGTATTACCCTCCTTGAAGGAAACAAAAAACAAAGATTTGTAATGAAGCTTCTAACTTTTCTTTGTTGCTTCTTTTATTCAAACTACCGGCAGAGATACTTTTAGTCAACCTTGTAGCAGTACCACAACATATTTTTCATATCCAAATTCTGTACAGATTATATGCTTGAGTGTGATACTGCTACCATTAACTGCATGCTAATAGTTGAAGACCATAAGAAAAAAATGAATAAGATGGTTTTCTTCAATAAACAACAAATTCAACTAGCAAGAACAATTCATCTTTTTCCTAATTATATATCATGTTCACTAACTGACTCAAATTCAGCAAAGGATGCTAAATTCCAAGTAAGGCAAGGGATACTATGCCTAACCAGAGGGGTGACTAACAACAATCTCTATGATAAATGGGAAGGCCCATAAAAATGTTAAATCAAAAGATGTGAGATTTAAGACACTAAAAAATAAATAACCTGAAAACTCTAGTTTGGATATAAAATAATTAAATAAAAAATTAAAGGCAATAACTAATCAAATTTTCCATATAAAATCTACGAGAATATTCATAATCATGCATTACTTCGTCTGACATTCCGAAAGTTCTTGTTCTCTTCAAAACATGTTCAGAATCTGCTGTCTGATAATCTAAAGCTGTACTACTTGTTGGAGGAGTCCTTGGGCGTTTAAGAATTGCTGCTAGAAGCAAAGAAATAGACAGCAGAGAAAGATGGGTTAAATAAAGAGGCAGATAAATAACAATTAATAAAGATTCTTCCTAAGGCCTTCCGTAAACGAACATATGAATGAAATGGAAATAAGTTAGATATATATACAATGTAACCATACTATATATAGCTAATCACATAGATATACCTGCATTATTGTGTGCACTAAACCCAATTGGCCCTACTGACAATGAAGGGTGGGGAATAGCAGAAGGATTAGCCATCCATCCACCTAGAGAGGGTGGCATAGGAGCAGGTGCTACTGGAAACGACTTAAGAAACCAATACATGAAGTCATTAGGAATAGAGGATTTCAAAAGATTTCAAGGAAACTACTTTCTATTTTTACTTACTCCATGTACACCTAGAGGAGGAAAAACCCCAGCTTTAGGAATAGTATTCATAAGTTGATTAGTAGCCATTAGTTGATTAGTAGTAGGGGATGGAGTACGAGCACCATTTGGCTGTGAGTGTGCACAAGAATGGTCTGTAAACAATGTCTTTATATCAGGGTTGGGCTTTGGATTCTTGCAAAGTTGGTGCTGCCAATTCAAACTGCGAGACAATCAATCAAAAAGTAAAACTAAATGAACAAATGAGCTGGAAAGGAATATAAATCTGTAAGAATAAACCTACTACTGTGAATGTAGATGGGAATTCAAAAAGAAATGGATCTATTTATCTATCTCTTGACTCGAAATGGGAGCAGGTTTGAAAAAGTATCTTAGAGTATCATGGAACTCTTTCGTTTCTTAAAACTTCACTGAAGAAATATTTTGATCCACAAAAACTATTTTATTCTGAATTACAACAAAAGAAACCTAGAAATTCTGAAATAAATCACCTTTGGTTTATCAGTGTCCTCAGCCTTGAGTTCTTCAGACCAGGAAAAACAAGCTTATCCCGAAACAAGGGGTTAGCTTCAATCAACTTTTTTAGTTCAACAAGCATTACAGTCCTAGCAGACTTGGTATCCCCATACTTAGAAAGTTGTTCATTATCTCTGCAAACCCGTATAATAATATAAGTTCGTCACACCAGAGAACATCTATAAACGAAGCATAAATGAACAAATCTGGAGCCGAATAAAATAGTAAGCGCTATCCAGTTCATGTTACCTAAAATTCTCCAGGATTAAAAGCTGAGTTATTTCTTTAAAGAGATCTTCATTAAATGATGAAAAAGCTTTCAAGTCCTTCACTAAAATATCCACAGCTTTAGCGCGATCTTTCCTACAATAATGGGGCATATCACAAAGTTTAGTATATCATCCTGTCAATAGCTGTACACTTAGTTTTCAAAGAAGCTAACAACATAAGAAAATTCAGGCATAGAAAAATAAAACAAAAAGTCACCGTAACTTGTCAAGAGCTTCCAAGTACTTCTGTTTCCGAATCTCAAAAAAGATTTTCATGGAGTATCTGTTATCCTCGACCTTTGTAAAACCAGACAAATAAGCCTCAACATCATCCCACGCCCCATTTATCACCAATTCCTCGAAATATCTCAGATTGAAGTAATAGCCTGACTCTTGCTCCAGCCTAGGAAAGGAAATAATAATAATAACAATAACCTTAGTTAATCATGCAGTATTCATTTGTTTTGTTTTTTTCTATGAAGTATTTCAATCACTACTGTAATATAACTCTCTATTTTACTAGCTGCAATATTGGTATGGAAATTGTAAAGAAGTAAGGATATGCAACTGTAATCTCACTATCCATTTCCATAGATTCAACTCAATTAGTAAAATTTCTTTTCTTCTCTGCCTCTAGTTCTTTCCTTTCGCATCATAGCTTATGCGTTTTACTGTCGCATTTCGCGCCAACTTTCAACAACACAAATTGTTTTAACACTTAGAAAAGGAAATAAATATGCCGCGCTTACTTCTTTCGCCGAAAACAATGAAAAAAACAATAAAAATCTATGTTGTGGATACAGGAATTGAGCTCTCCACTTTCATTTCTAAACAACTAATGTCCTACCACCACCTTAAAAGTAACAGAACAAAACTATCCAAAAAATTCAACAATTCTCAGTTTTTTCAATCTTGAGATCTAAAGAACAAATGTTAAATGATAGTAACCTTACCTATGAACAGTATCTTTGAATTTCTCTTCCTCCAAAAACTGAAGAATAAGAAAAACAAGCTCCCTACTCAAAGACGACATAGTTTCCCTCAAACTGCAAACAAAAGATTATAAACTTATTACCGATAGATAGATATAAGTAAAACCTCAACTGCAATCTCTAAAATCAGATAATAAAAACTCAAAATCATCATCATCATCATAATAATAACAGGAATCAAAAGCATATAAATTATAAGCACATAGTAACATGAAATTGGGGAATGATATAAACTTACATCTTAGAATCGGATCAAAGAAGATTGTTGAAGAAATTGAAGAGAAAGACGATAGATAAGCGAGAGGTCCGTTTTGAGGACTTGTTTCTCTCTCTAGGGATTTTTTTAGTGAGAGAAGATGCGCAGCAGAGAAGTATAGGGTACAGAAAATATAAATAGCTTCAACGTTGAAAAGAGAAGACGATATGGTGAGTTGGCGCTTGTAGGAAATAGAGACTGATAAGTTATAGTGCGTATCACTGATAACCACATTCACATTTTAAAATTATTCTACTATTATTACGTGCTGTTACATACATATTTTCCGTGGAAATTTGTGACCTAGATATATTGTTTTGGATAATTAATATAAGTAATTATTCTACTAGTATTATTGATATATTGTCTTAGTCTATTTTGACTTTAACAATTAAGTTTAATTGTCTTAGTCATAATATTATTTGTTTTTAAAGATATGAACATTTTTTTGGTCAAACATAAAAAGTTGAACTAATATTTATTTTTTTTATAAAAAAGTATGTTAAAAAAAATCTAAGTGAAAAGTATATGAAGAAAGTAACTTTTTAATAAAAAAATGTAAATCTAAGTTACATAAAATTTATTTAATCAACTTTTTTTTAACTTGATTTGTATTTTTGACAAAATAAAAAATATATAAGTATATAACAATATATAATAACATAGTTACCATATTAAGCTATAAATCTAAAAAAAATAAATTCTCCTCATTTATTTCTTAATATAATAGTCATAATATTATTTATATAATTAACAGAAAATCTGTCTTTAACTTTTTTAATTAATTAGTAAAATTCTTTGAAAATTAAGCATTTTGTCATTATTATTAAAAAATAATTACAATCAATTTTAAAAATTGGTCAACAAAAAAAGTGGAACTAATATTTTTTTTATTTAATAGGAAAGATAGGATTGAAATAGATAAAATAAAAAAATAAAGTCAAAAGTATATGAAGAAAGTAACTTTCTAATAAAATTTTTAATCTGAATTAAATAAATTTTATAATCCACTTTTTTTAACCAATATGATTGATTTGTATTTTTGACAAATAAAAAATATAATATAACAATATATAAAAACATAGTTACCATATTAAATGTAAGAAACAAAATTGTCTCTTCATATATATATATATATACACAATCTTTATAATATATTTATATAAATATTAATATATAATAAAATATATATTTTATATAAATATATTTCTTTTTCTCAATTTATTTTTATTAAAAAAAATAAGATAAATAATTCTCTCTTAATTAATTAATATATATATATTCCTTTCTTTTAGTTTTTATATATATAAAATTATATAAAAAACTTTATGTATAATATTTTATCTATATTAAATATTAATTGATATATATATATATATATATATATAATTTAATTTTATTAATTTATTTCTTTATATAAATATATAGTAAAAAAATTAAAATTTATATATTTAAGAGGAGTTATAGAAAGAGGGAATTTGGTGAGAAAATTACTTGGCATCACCTTCATTGGTTGAAAATGTAAAAGTGGGAGGAAAGAGAGAAATTATTTGATTTTTTCAACTAAGATTATGCCAAGTTAATCCCTCACCAAATTCCCTCACTTAATCATTTCTCTATATTTAATATGTTATTTTCATAGTTTTTTTCTCCACACTAATTTATATATTTATATTTACATAATTTATTCTTAGTTTTTTAAATATATATATATATATATATATATATATATATATATATATATATATATACTGATTTATTTATTTATGGATTTTTTATTTTTTATTTTTTTTAAAATATATATATATATATATATATATAAAAAGTGTTGTTTGCATATTTTATATTATAGATTAGTATAATATTTCATGATATTTGTAAGAAAAAAAAATCATTGTCCCGAAAAAGTTAGAGATTCCAGAAATTTCAACTTAAGATTTAATGTTAGAAATATTTTTTTAATAAATCATTATTTTATAAAATTTATAAAAATATGTCATTACATTTTGAAATTAATTTTAATAATAATTAATTTTGATCAAATTTTAAATAATCTTTTGATATAAAATAATCAAATTAAAATTTGATTAAAGAAACCTGTATTTAAATTAAGGCACCCACTATTTTTAAAAATAATTAATTTAAAAAATTATTTATTTAATAATAGTTATCAATTGAACGTATATTTAACTAGAGTTTTTTTAGTTTATGGTTTTACTCTATAAAGATTGACTTTTCAAAAATTAGTTTTATTATATTTTATTTAATCAATTATATTTTAGGTCTTACATATACATATTTTTTTCTTGTATTTAAAATTGTAGAATAATTAAATGTTTTTACTTGGATTGATGTCAACAATTGATGAAGAAAGTACTTGAAAAACATCAATTGAAAACATTAGAGTCTAAAAATAAATCTTAAAATACTCATATCAAAATATTTTGAAATTATATTCTATTTTTTTTATATTTTTAAAAAATGGTTTGGGGTTACAAAATTAAAAAATAACTTTAAAATTATAAATTTAAACCAAGCAGACCCTAAGACTGGCCCTCTCGGTCCTGGGTGAGATTTTTCTCGATCCTGGGTTGAGGTCCCTCGGTCGAGACGTGAGAGCTCTCAGTCGGGGTGCGGGAGTGTCTAAGTCGGATGCAAGAGCTCTCGGTATTGGGTGTGGGAGGCTCTTGATTGGGTGTGAAAGCTCTCGATCTTGGGTGCAGGAGACTCTCGGTCGAATGTAGGAGCTCTCGGTCCTAGGTGTATGAGATCCTCAGTTGAATGTAAGAGCTCTCAATCATGGGTGCGGGAGCTCTCGGTCCTAGGTGTAGGATCCCTCGATCGGGTACAAAATTCATTGGTCGGGGTGCAAGGAGCTCTCGGTACTAGGCTATACCTAGGTTAAATTTAGGCTAAATTTCCTCGGTCGGGTGTAGGGGAGGGTTTGATTTTTCTTCGGTCCTAAACTAACCCTAGGCTAGGTTTGGGGTAATCCTAGGCTAAGTTTCTTCGGTCGGAAATCGAACCCGGGTTAGAACCTCGGTCAGTTGCCAAGAACATCAAATTTCAGATTTGATGTTTTTGATTGGGACCTTGTTCCGTTGATCCAAGGGCATGGGAAGCTTCGCCTAGTCCCATGGATCATTTATAACATCATCCCGATGTATCATTCGATCGGAATGTTGTTCCATTCAACTCAAATAGATTTGATATAAAAAAACGTGTTTTTGAGTTTTAAGGTTTGGTGAAGCATAAGAAGCTTGCCAATAGCCTTATGCTTCAAATGGTTGAATGAAACCAAAAATGAATATTGGCTTCGTTTTAACCAATTCAAGAACTTAAATTTTATTTTTATAAAAAGAATAGGTTTTTATTAAACATGATCGGGATGACTTATAATTGGTTTAAATATGTTCATAACATCCATAGAAACATGTTGGGAAGCTTTCTAGGTCACTATTCTTGAGTAATAACTTAAGAACAGAAAAGCGATTTTGAAAATTTCCAAAATCAAATTTGGGTATTTCTGATTTAGGTAGATTAGTCATGTTTTGTTTCAATAGAAATCTTACAAATGATCCTAGGATCGTTTTCCAATCAAGAAATCAGATAATCAAGTAGTATATGAAACTGATTAAAATGAAATGTAATTAAAAATTTCAATTTAAACTTGTAATTTGAATTACATTATGATTGGAAGTTGCATGTAACTCTTGGAAAACCCTTTGGTCCCATGAAAGCTCGAGGTTCATGAATTTCAACAACGGTTTGCGTGTCAGGAATATTTTTAAAATAAAATATTATTTTAAAAGATTTTAAATAATTCTTGAAAACTTTTGAAATTAATTAAAAATAATTAATTTGGGTTCAAATTTAAATAATACGGGGATTTGCAGTAATCAAATTACAACTTGATTTTTTAGAAAATCGTGGTTTAAATTAATTAAAAATAATTAATTTGAAAGATTATTTATTTGAAAGTAGATTTTTCAATTAATTTTTGAAAATCAATAAATTAACATACGTGCACAAACATATTTTTAACTAGAGTTTCTTTTAATTTGTAGTTTGGTGATACTCGGGAAAAGCTTTCGCGTTTTATCATCCGTACTCGTTTTAAAAACAGTCTCTATTTATAATTATTTTCTTTTGAAAACCGGTTGTATAACGTCTTATTTTAACCAATTATTCTTCCGGTCCTAGACATGCGTAAGTTTGTGCGTATTTATAGAATTGTAACAATAATTATTTAAATGAGGAACCAAATATGCCTTAAGTCTTGTGTCATAGGTCATGGGTTTGTTTTATCGGTCGGGGCTAAAAAGCTTTTGGTCCTAGTCGGAGACCCCTCGGTCTGGGTTTAGGATCCTCGGTCGGGGTGCGAATGTCCCTCGGTCGGGGTGATAAGGTCTCTCAGTCCTTAGTTGTAATTCTCGGTCGGGTGCAAGAATTCTCGGTCTTAGGTGGAAGTCATCGGCCCTAGGTTCGGGAGTTCTAGGTCAGGTGTGAGACTCTTTAGTCCTAGGTTTGACTTCTCGGTCGGATCTATCGATCCTAGGTTAAATTTTTCGGTCCTTAAGAACATCAAAATTGTAGGTTTTGCAATTTTGATGGAGGCTTGGATTCTTTGATCCAATGACCTAGGTAGCTTCACAAATCTCTCAAGAACATTTAGAAAATTATCCCAATGTATAATCGACGTGGATGATGATCAAATCATTCAAAACAGTTTATGCCCAAAAATCGGGATTTTGGTTTTAAAGTTGTTTTGAGGTTTAAGGAGCTTGTCAATAGCTTACTTATACTTCACATATTTGATTGGTACCAAAATATGAATACTAGCTATTCATTTGGACCAATTCAAGAACTCAAAATTTTCAATTATTTTGAAATTTTGATTTTGATCAAACATGATCGGGATGGATCAAACATGATCCAAATAGTTTGCCCAACATCATTAGAAACTTGTTGGGAAACTTTTTAAGTTGTGTTCTTAAGGATTAACCCAAGAACAAAAAAACTCGTTTTTTTTAATTTCTTAAAATTCAAATTTGGGTTTTTTTCATTTGAGATCGATTGATTGATCTTGGCTTTCACAGAAAGCTCATAAATAATCTTAAGATCGATTTTCAATCAAAAATCTAACAACCAGGCAACATTCAAGCTTATAAAAACTAAAATATAATTTTTTTAATTCAAACTGTAATTATGAATTCAAGGGTGATTGAAAGAATACCAAATATTGGAGAACACTCCTTAGAAAAAAGCTTTAGAGATGCTCATATCAAATTTAAAGGCCTTGCACGAAATTTTGAAAAATCCAGAAGCCTTGAGCTTCAATGGCGTATTATTAATTTTTTATTATTCAAGGCTTGAGAATTGATCTCTTTGCTTCGGATTTGTTGAGTGCGGTTATTTATAGCCTCCGAAGTCGGTTAAAGCTTCAAGTGGACTAAATCATCCAAAATACATTTATGATATTTTTGCTATTCTTCATCCAACTTGCCAGAATATGCATGATTCATGCCTATAGATGTAGGGGAAATGATCACCGGATTAGGTGATCATTTCACCTTTTAAATCAGCCGGAAAGGTTGACTGTAGGAAACGTTCCATCTTTGAGAAATCAAATATGGAAATTGATCTTATCCTTTGGTGATTCCGAGGAAAAAGACAATCGGGGGTTGAAATGGCATTGTTTTGGGAGAGAACGCGGACGTTGAGCGGTCTGTTGGCGTTCCGTCACGATTCCGTCATGTTTCGGCGTTTCGACCGCGCTTCAACTAACGGATCGTTAATTGATCATGTGCGGTGCGGGCGTGCACTTCCTTCGTTATAGGAGGCTACGCGGACTGCTGATGGACGTTGCATGAAAATTCAATGCTCATCTAATGGTCGCGGTTTCAGCAGTAACCATTTTACAGAATTTCGGCTACACCTGATTGCAGATTAATTTTTATTTTTAAATCCTTAAGAGTTTGTTTAAAATTGATATTTCTTTCACCCTTTTGCCTTTAATTTTAATCTTTTAAAATACACAAAATATTAAAACAAATATGACATATATTTTGCCAATTTATTTTATTTTATTTTTGTATATTTTGGAGTTAAATAAATAATTTTTTGGGGATGAAATGGGTATCATATTTTATCCTAAATTATTTATTTTAATCCCTTGATTTTTATAAAATTATTTTAAGATAAAACGAATACAATATTTATCCTAAATAATTTTATTTGGCCATTATCTTTAATTAATTAGATTTTAATTATCACAATAATTAATCTAGTTAATTGTTTAATTAGGTTTTGGCATCGAGGTTAATTATATTAATTTTATTTATTCGAAAATAAATGAAAATAATTATTTTAAATTTATATATTGGGTATGTAGATTTGTAGTGCTTAAAGAAGTTTAATGTGAGTTGGAGAACACTCCTTAACTCTTTTAGAAACTTCTTGGATGCCTGAATCCAAACCTTGCAGCCTTACACAAAATTTTCAAAATTTCATAATAGCTTGAGGATTTTCAATGGCGGGTTTAAGTTTTGGGACGATTGAGGGCTTGAGGGTGAATCTCTTGCCTTCAATTTGCCTAGAGGATATTATTTATAGCTTTTCAATGTCGGTTGATAGACCAAGTGGACTTGATTTAGTCAAAAACCATTGATAGTCTTTTTCTTAATCTTCGGTTAGTTGCCCGTATATGCAATGATGCTACTTGAGGGTGTAGGGGAAATGATCACAAGAGTATGGTGATCATTTCACCTTTTGAATGAAGTCAAATGGTGGAGAAACGACAAAGTTCCATCTTTAAAAAAATCAAAGATGAAAGTTATTCTTATCTTGTTTTTCTCCACGAGGAAGAAGACAAACCAGGCAAAACAGCGTCGTTTGGAGTCAAAGCACGGACACTTGGGAGTTTCGACCACGTTCCGTTTACGCTTGTGCGTTCCGTCGCGTCTGAGCTAACGACGTTGATGCGCCCATTTGCTGATCCACTACTACGCGAAAATGCCTTTCATCTGTCGTAGCGGGTTACGTAGTCGAGCGTCGTTCCTCGGATGAAGCATTGGCGCTTATCCGATGGCTGTGAGGTTTGCTGCACCGATCTCTTCGGATTTTGGCTGCAACAAATTTTAGTCATTTTCCAGCCTTGAAGCTTGTTTGAAATTGATTTTTTTTTCAATTCTCTTTTAATCAATTTTTAACCTACAAAATAAAAAAAAATTAATAAATATGACATTTATTTTGCTTATTTATTTTTTTTTAAATAATTTTTAGGTTTAATAAATAATTTATTTGAGATAAAATGATACAACATTTATTCTAAATTATTTATCTTAATTTTTTTTAATTTTCTTAAAATTAATTTGAGATAAAATGAATATATAAATTTTCTTACATTATTTTATTATTTTGTCTTTTTGACCATTATCTTAATTAATTGGAATTTAATTATTATTATAATTAATTCAATTAATTAATGATATAGATACCTTAATATCAATTATTTTAATTTTATTTATTCAAAATAATTTATAAATTGGTAATACAATTTTAGTGGTTACAATCATATTTATACATTTATATATAATAATATATTAGGTTTTTAATATATTTTTTTTCATATTTCATATTCTTATATATAAACATGTGTCTATTCTCTATAAGGAAATATATAAATAATAATGTTTTCTTTATTAATTGAAAAACAAATACTATAATAAAGAATAAATTATAAACAAATATAAATTTATTTATTATATATAAAAATACATATATAGAAAGAAAAAAACAATAAATAAATTTAAAGTTACTTACTTATAAAATTTAAATTTTATACATTTTTACTTTATTATAAAATATAATAAATTTTATTTTTACTGTAACTAATAAGAACTATATTCTAATTTGTTCATAATTTACACATAAAATTTCAGATTTGAATTTTTTATTTTTTTTTATTCAATTTTTATATTTTTTTATATAATATAATAACTTTCTATTAATTTATTTAATTAATTATATATATATATATATATATAAAATAACACCATAAATTATATAAAACTTATATATATATATATATATATATATATCATTTTTATTTTTATTTTCACTTATTTTTATTATAAATAAAAATTTATATATAATAAACTTTTTATTCATAAATTTCTTTATAAAATAACTATATTTAAATCACATAAAATATATAACTTATTGTAAATACTAAAATTTCACCTACCATCTTATAAATATTAAGATAATTGTTTTGAATAAATAAATTAAAAATAATTAACCAACATGATTAAATAATTAATTGGAATAATTATTATAGTAATTAAACTACAATTAATTAAAATAATAGTCAAATAAAATAAATAAAATAATTTGAGATAAATATTGTATCCATTTTATTCAAATAAATTAATTATAAAACTTTAAAAAAATAGACAAAATAAATATTATGTCTATTTAAAATATTTTATATATTTTATAGCATAAAAATAAAGTTAAAATGATGAAAGAAAAATCAATTTCAAACAAGTTCTAAGGCTGAAAATGGAGCGTAATCTATTGGAGTCGAAATCACGAGAATTCAGTGCAACATAGCATACAGTCATCAGGTGAGCACTAGAATCTAATCCAACGCACGTCTGCTAGCCGCGTCGCCCACTACAACGGAAGAGACGTGTGTTCGCGAAGCAGTTGAACAATTAACGCTCTCCTTAGCGTCGTTAGCCTAGGCGCAATGGAACGCCCAAACGTTCTCATTTCATCCTAAAACAAAGTTGTTTCTTTTCTGGTTTGTCTTCTTCCTTGCGACGAACAACCATCGTCGTCAGCCGAAACTTTTGATTTTTCAAAAGTGGAACTCGGACGATACTCAACCAAAACGGCTGATTCGAACATGGTGATCATTTCACTTACAATCATAAGTTTGATCATCGTCTATATCGATCAACTAGATGAAGAACAGATAAAAGTCATTAATGGTGTTTTGACAAAATTCGATCCACTTGGTCGATCAACCTACCTTGTGAGGCAATATATAGCTCTCTCTAGGCAAATCGAAGGCAAGGATCACAATCTCAAGCTCTTAATCAATCCCATAGAAAATCCGTCATTAAAAATTTCAAAATTTTCTTGAAAAGTTTTAAACATTGTATAAGGTTGTAAAGCTCGGATCTAGGCATTCACAAAGCTTCTAAAAGAGTTTAGGAGTATTCTCCAACTCACAATAAACTTTCAATCATGCTGTAATTCAATTAATGTGTTCAAAACTTCAAATTGAAATTTTACATTTTAGTTTGACCAGTTTTATATATTGCTTGATTGTTCAATTTATTAATTGGAAAACGATCATTAGATCATTTACAAGCTTTCTGTCGAAACTGATCTGAATCAATTGATTTAAATCAAAAGTACTCAAATTTGATTTTAAAAATTTTCAAAATTGGGTCTTTATTCATGAGTCATAACTCAAGAACAACAACCCAAAACATTTCCAACACGTTTCTAAGGATGATAGGAGCATATCCAGACCAATTCCAAGCCCGATCATGTTTGATCAAAAACTAATTTTTTTATTAAAAAAATATCCGTTATTGAATTGATTAAAATGAACTGTTAGTGTTCATGTTTTGGTTCCGTTCAATCATATGAAGTATAAGGAAGCTATTGACAAACTCCTTACACTTCATTGAATCTTAAAAATCAAAAACACGTTTTTCTTTTAAAAATGTTTGATTTAAATGAAACATCATCCCGATCGAATGATATATTGGGATGATGTTATAAATGGTCATTGGGACTAGACAAAACTCCCCATGCATTTGGATCGAAGGATTAGGGCCCTAGTCAAAATCAACAAACCTGCCAGTTTTATATTATTGACGTCCGGCCGATGGCTCGACTTGGGTTTGATTTCCGACCGAGAAAATTGAACCCTCCCCTACACCCAACCGAGGAACCCCACCCGACCGAGAAATTTTTAGCCTATGCTTAATTCTTGACCGAGAATACAAGCTCGACATGGTTTTCGACTGAAGATTTCTAGCCCCGATCGAGGAGTTCTAACCTAGGATCGAGAACCTCCCACAACTCGACCGAGAGTTCCACGCACATGACTGAGGATTTTTAGTCTAGGAACGAGAACATCTCGCACCTCGACCGAGAGCTCCCCACACTCGACATAGGATCTCTAGCCTAGGACCGAGGGCTCCTCACACCCGACTGAGAGGTCTCGAATCAAGACTAAGGGGTTTTAGCTCTCGACCGAGGGATCGACATCCTCGACCGAGAGGACTAGTCCTAGGATCCGTTTATTTGGATTTTTACTTTCAAACAAAATATTTTTTTTAATTTAAAGCCTTAAACTATTTTCTAAAAATTTATAGTGAATTTCAAAATATTTTTAGAATATTTTCATAAAAAATATTTTGATAAAGGCTCCTTCTAAGTATTTTTCTCAACAATCGTCTACACCAATCGCATATACCAACATTTAAATATTATTCTATAATTTTAAATGCAAGAAAACATGTGCATGTCTAGGACTTGAAAAATAATTGGTTAAATAAAACGTAATAAAACAAACTTTTCAAAAATCAAAATTTTATAAAGTAGAGACCATTCTTTAACGAGTATAGAGAATATAGCGCAAAAGTTCTATCCCAAATATCACAAAACACCGAACTTAAAAGAATCTCTCTCAAATATACGTTTGTATACGTATACAAAAAAATATTTTATTTATTTTTAAATTAATAATTAATTAAAAAACTTTTATCAAATAAATATTCTTTTAAATTAATTTTAATAACATATTTCTTTAATCAAATTATAAATTAATTATTTTAAATCTATAAATTTGATCATAAAAATTAAGTACGGGTCAAAACATTTTTTTATAAATAATTTAAAATAATATAGATTTTCGTGATTACACTTTTTATATATAAACACTTCAATAACATATAATTAAAAATATATATATTATAAACAAAACTTTTATATACTATTTTCCTTTTTTCAATTATTTCTACTATATAAAATTATACATTGAGCAATAATATTACATAACGTTTGTTATTATATATAACTAATATATGTATATGTTTTATATATTTAATAAATATTTTATTAAAATTAATAATTTGTAATTTATTTTAAATTTGAGATAGATATTCATATAATATATTTTTTTATTTTAAATATATTTATATATATTAATATATATTATTGAAAATATTTTTTACCTTCATTTCTATAATTTATCATCTATTAATATTAAAAAAAGTAGACATTTTTATTTTAATTAATGATATTATAATAAGTTATAAATTTTGTTTTTATATTATATGTTTTTTTTTATGAAATTAGTAAATTAAATAAATAAGTATATATTATAATAATTTTTAGTTAATTGTAGTTAATTTGTATAACATAATATTAAAAATGATATTTTTTTATTATCCCATTATATTATGAGAACTTAAAAAATTATATTTATTAATACTTTTATTTTATTTTTTAATATAAATTTATTTATCTAAAAATAAATTGTAATAGTTGTTTATTTTAATTATATAATATAGTTTAATTATATGAAAATTAAAAATAAGTATGAATTAAATTTATCTATCAGTACTTGTATTAAAAAAATGTAAAAATATATAAATAGAAAATTTTAGTTTATGAATAAATGTAAACTTATTTATTTTATATATAAATGTGTAAATAAACATCAATACAAAGATTACATATTCTATAACAAACTATAAAATTAATTATCTAAAATATTTTATTTTTATTATATAATATATTTTATTTATATTAAAATGAACCTTCCACCTATTCGTTGATCTATCGGAAGAAGTTTTATGACTAAAGAAGATCCACATACGAACAACAAATAAACAAGTAATAATAATTAGATTTTTAATTTTATCAACATATTTAAAGTTTGTTTATAATTTATGCATATTAAATATAAAATTTGACTTTTTTTTATTCAAATCACTTAGTTTATATTTGTATATCTATTATTTATTTAATTTTTAAATTATTTCATACATCTGTGTTTTTTAAAATAAATATAATATAATATTTTAATATTTGTAATTAAAACTCAAGTTAACGCATGAGCCGTATATATATAAGTAAATGTTACCAATAAATTTTATAATTTATATACACATTCATACTAATTAAATATATATAAAAAATGAGTTTTTTTAATAAACTTTACAAAAAAAAATGTTACTATTATTATTATAATGTACAATAATATATTTTATTTATATTAAAACAACAAATAAACAAGTAATTAATTTTATAATTACAAATATAAAATAAATTATCTAAAATATTTTATTTTTATTATATAATATATTTTATTTATATTAAAACAACAAATAAACAAGTAGTAAGAATTGGATTTTTAATTTTACCAACATATTTAAAGTTGGTTTATAATTTATGCATATTAAATATAAAATTTGATTTTTTTTATTATTCAAATCACTTAGTTTATATTTGAATATCTATTTTATATTTATTTTTTTAAAATTTTTTCATAAATTTTTATTTTTTAAAATAAATATAATAATATTTGTAATTAAAACTCATGTTAACGCATGAGCCGTATATATATCAGTTATTGTTACTAATAAATTTTATAATTTATATACACATTCATACTAATTAAATATATATAAAAAAATAGTTTTTTTAATAAACTTTACAAAAATAAAAAATAAAAGTGTTACTATTATTATTACAATATACAATAAATATTAAATAAATTAGCCTTATGACTTATGAGCTTGTTTAGCTCACTTAAAGGATATTTTTAAAAAACAAAATCTAAGCATTTATTATTATAACTTTCAAATTTAATAAAAGAATTTGGAGTAATATTCACTTAAAATATTATAAATATAAATATTTCTAATTCACTAAATAAATATCAACAATTTATTTATCAATTTAACTTTTACATAATAAAAAAAGAAAGTGACTTATCTGTTACAAATTTTATGTACAATTTATTTTACTGTGTTACTTTTTACTAAGGTACACGAAATAAAGAATGATTCGATAATAAGAACAAGCACTTATAATATATTTTTTTTATTATCTATACAATTTAATTAGAGAATGATTCGTGTCAAAAAGTAAGGATACCGACTACATTAAAAAATGAATAAACCTGGTCAATCGGTGAGGGAAGAGTCATCCACATCTATTAACAAAAATACAATAAAATATTTTAATAAGTATAATGCATGCAATGTCTGTTCTGTAGATTGACGACACGACGCATATATAGGTGTTATTTCAAAAATAATTAGATAACAATATATAGACTTTTAGATAAGTATGTAGTTCCGATGAGGCTTGGATAATGGTTATAATATTATCTACATTGAAAGATGTTCCACTAAAATAATATTGTAATTGTTTCGAAGTATCTGGTAGTTAAGAAATTTAGTCCAAAATAAGAAATTTTTATTAAATATATATATGTATATTTAATATTTTTACTTACTCTGTGCATTAAGATATGCTAGATTTGTATCTAGATCCTTATTTTCATAAATTAATTAATTTGATTGATTTTTATAATAAGTGATTTAAATTTTATTTAAATAACCCATCTAAATAAGTCTTATAGTCATCTACTTTTAATAAGTATATATTTCTTAATATTTCAATTTTAAATACATATATCTATCTATATAAAAAAATTGGAGCTTCTGTTGCGACTTAAATCTTGAACGCGTCTAAGAATGAGACATTGTATGACAAAAGTCAATGATACAGTTATTGACACATTATGAGATATAGGGTCGTATAATTGTTTTTATATTTTGACATGACATCGATAATAGCACAATTGGTATAAAAGGAAAGACATTTGGTTTAGATCTATATTTATAATTATATTATATATAGAAAACAAATAAAAAAATTCAAATTAATTAGATCTTGGGCTATAATTGGAAATGTATTTAAAAATAAGAAGAAGAAAAAAAGTAACAAATTTTGAAAAATAAAAAAAAAAAATATTTTATATAGTGTCGATACAACATACAAAAAGAATTGTAAACACGAATACCATACCCGACAAAAATGACTCGTGTCGTTCCATGAGCCTTAACACGAAAATCTCTATTTCACAATTTTTTTTATTTAATTGAAAAATAAATCAATTACTATATATTCGGCACATCCATCCACTCCTACCACGGTTTTATATTCTTGCGACATACATTTTGCGTTTTCTTTAGCGTCATATATATATATATATATATATATATATATATATATATATATATGGCCATATCTAACTCTTTATTGAGATTTATTTTCTTAAGTTTGTTTTGATGATAATATTATATTTATTTCATTTTTTGACTTTATAGATTTTTTTTAATATACAATAACAGTTGTTGCGGAATTATTTATTATTCATTAATTTTTCTTTAACTTTCATGGAAAATGTTTATTATCTTGAGGCATACTGAATTTGAGATATTTTTTCTTTCAAAATAAAACTTACTAGAATAAAATCTGAGAGACCCGAAAAATGTTACAGAAGGCTTCGAAGATTCATTACATCTATTTTTTTTTGGTTGACTAAAAGTAATAAAAGCCCAGACACAAATCAGGCCTTCTACCTACGAATAAAAGGTTTAATGGGCTTTGACCTAAGGATAAAAATTACATAAACTGTTTTACTGTTATAAAAAATTATTTATATTATCATTAGGTCTAAAATTAAAATTTTAATAAATGATAAATTGTGTAATATAAATTAAAATAACTTTATTTTACAAAATAATATTTATAAACTTATAATATATCAAACTTTTGCATTAGGTCATCTAGTCTCTGAACATCCTAATCGAACTTCTTCATTATTGTAAAGTTCAAAACGAATTAGTTTCATTTTTCGAGATCTCGTTAAGGAGAATATTTGGATTCCTTAAATAGTTATTTACACACCAAGTCACAAAATAATAGGAAAAATATGTCTTAAAAAATATCACATATTTTTTTATTTTTTTATTTTTTTCTTTTTCAACCATTTTTAGTTATTTTTTAGCTTATCAAACATATATGTAGATATTCAAAACAAAACTTTTATTAGAGATAAAGTTGTAGACAAATGTATTATTTAATTTTCAGATCAATTAAATTTAAATTTAGTTCACAATTTATTTTAAATTGATTCTACAAAATATCAAAACTGAATATTTTTATAGTTTTTTAAAATAAATCAAGTTGAATGTGTTGCTTTTGATGTTATAACTTAGACTAGGAACAAGAAAAATTTATGTCAAACATTTTTAATATAATGTGTTAACTATTTAATATCCAAAATTTAGCTCAATAGGATTAATATTTAATTCACAATAGAAGGTCAAACCTTTGACTAAATAATTTTGACCTATTTTCAAGTTTGCAATCCAATTCTATGAGATTCAAATTCCTATCTAGAGTTCAAATCAAGCAAAAATCAACTTGTAAAACAATGAATTATATAATAAGTAACCTATTTTCATACCATTTGAATTTATATCAAGTTCATATAACCTGTTATCTAAGTTAGTCTATCAAATGATTAAAATAATTTTAGTTATTTATATATTCTTTAATAGTCATATTTAGAGTTTAAATTAGACAAGATTTATAAAAATTTGTGTGATTTAAGTAATTTCAAATTATCAGATAAAATTGGAATTATAACCAATCAAAAACTATTATCAAAGTTGGCATAAATTATGTTTTTTTTTTAATGTTTTTACAAATAACTCAAATTAATTTTTATTTCAATTGGCTCACCAATAAATGATTTAAACATGAAAAAAAAAAATCATTTAAGAGCATTTTTACAAAATTTATATTGAAATATACAACTCAAAAGTTTATATTAAAATTAAATTCTTACAAAACTGAAATAGTTAATCTTTGATATTATTTCTATGATTCTAATAGAATCACGAACTTCAAGATACAACTTAGAAGTAATGAAATTTCCAACTAAAATCACACAAATCTGAAACTAAAAGACAACAATGTCAATATTACTTCTATAGTTTTTGTTTTTTAATAAATAAACATTTATAAAGATTCAAACAATGAACACTTGTAGACTAATAAGGTATTTAAAGTTTTTTATATTATTTTTAATATAACATTATATAATTTATTTGATTTATAAACTAATAAATGAGTTTGAAATACATAGATATCTTATTAATTTTAAAATTTTATATATTAGATAAATAAATAAATTATAAAAACTTTAAATATGTTGGTAAAATTAAAAATATAATTCTTATTACTTGTTTATTTTTTGTGTTAATATAAATAAAATAAAATATATAATGAAAATAAAATATTATTTTGGATAGTTATAAAATAAGTAACTTTTTGTAATAATATATTTTTACACATTTATATATATAATAAATAAGTTTACAATTAAAATTTTCTATTTATATATTTATATTTTTTTTCTTATTTTCTTTTTCTTAATTCAATTTATTAAAATGATAGATAAATTTAATTTATTTTTAATTTTAATTTTAATATAAATAAATTATATTATATTAAATAAAATAAACAATATAATTTTTATCTCTAGATAAATAAATCTATATTAACAAATAAAATAAAATTTATTCACAATAAAATCATAACAAATATACTATTTTAAATTGTTTATATAATGTGATACAAAACAACTAATAACTACAAATATTATAATATTTTACTAATTTCATAATAATAAAAATACATATAATATAAAAACAAAATTTATAATTTATTATAATATTACTTAATAAATATATATATATTTACGGTACATGAATAATATAAGATAAATTATAGAAGTTAAGGTAAAATATAATTTTAATAATATATATAATTATATATGTATATATATATATATAATAAAGATGAATAATATATTTTATGAAAATCTTTCTCAAATTAAAAAAATATATAAATTATTAATTTTAATAATATATTTATTAATATATAAAATATATACTAATATTACTTATATATAATAACAAACATTATATAATATTCTATCTTTTCATTTATTTCTCAATATATTATCTTATATTATATAATAATATAATAATATATATATATATATATATATATATTTTTTGTTCAGTTAATAATTATATATATATATATATATTATTAAATGTTTATAAATTATTTTATACTTGTACCATATTTTACCTTATAAAAAATAGTTAAAAGATAGGATATATAAATTGTCTATTCATTAATATGTATTTATAAAAATTAATATGAATTTTTTTATTTATAAAAAACATTATATATATAAATATTAAATTTCTAGAAATTATTATTATCATATATATATATATATATATATATATATATATATATATATATATATATATATATATATATATATAAAAGAAGATAAGTTATATATTTTATGTTGTTTAATTATGGTGAGTTAATATTTTTGTAAATAAATTAAATACGTAATTTTTGATATTATAATGTACTGGTAGATAATATTTAACTATCTAAAATATTCGAAATTCATTCAATTAGATTAATATTCAATTCACAATATTCTGTGAAGTATATCTCAAATAGTTGACCAAATAGTTTTGACCTATTTACAAGTTTCCAATCCTATTATATGAGTTCATAATAAGCAAAAGAATATGAACATGTCTGATAAACCAATGAATTATCTAATATTTGACAATTTTTCTTACCATTTCAATTCATATCAGTTTGCAACGATGATAGAGTTTTTGGGATAAAACTCAGTTTTTATCCTAAAACCCAAACATCTTATGAACCATCAAATTAAATAATTTTATCATTTAAATACTAAAATTACCTTCTAATTAAATTTAATATTATTTTTATTAATTACTTTAAATAAAAATTAAAACTCAATGTAAATTCAACTTAACCCACTATATTATTTAATATAATATTTAAATTTTAAATAATTCAAATAAATAAATAATTATATTAAAAAAATTAAAATTAATATATTTGTCTAACAAATATTAATTAATTTATAAATATACCTTATCTCTTATATTTATTTGATTACGTTATAAAAATTATTTTCATATAAAATAAATTAATAACTTATTTCATTTAAAAAAATTATATTAAATAAAAATAAATTCAAAATAAAAATAAAAATAAAAATAAAAGTATAACTTAATATATTATCTAATATAAAATTTAAATAATTTAAATAAATAATTATTCTATAAAATAAAGTTAAATATATTTAAATAAAAAATATTAATTAATTTATAAATATATCTCATTTAAATTAAATATTATACCAGACTTTATCTAAAAAAAACAAAAAAAAATCAAACAAGCTCTAAGTTAGTCTATCAAATCAAATGATTAAAATAAATTTTAAAAATTGTATGATCTAAGTCATGCCTATGGTCTTTTTTTTTTATAAGTTTTACAAATAACTCCAACTAATTTTTAGTTCACCAATAAATGATCTAAACATTAAAAAAAAACTATTTAAGACAATTTGTACAATATTAGTTGAAATATACAATTCATAAAGTTATATTAAAATCTAAATTTTACTAAACTGAAATACATATTCTTTGATATTATTTCTAATAAATTCTAATAGCTTCACAAATTTTGTAGAGACTAACTTAGAAGTAAGGATTACAATTTGAAATCGTTACGTGAAAATTGGACCGAATTGTCTTGTTTGGAACGGTTTTTTTTTTTAAATTGAACAGGAATAGAGCAAGAATGATATTTGTGTCCCCGTCCCGATCCGCCCCGAACTCAACCCGATTCTGCTCCGAAAATTATAAACATAATTAAATATATTAAGTAACCAATATATTTATTTATTTATTATAAGTAGTATCTTTATTTTTTTTTATAATATTATTGTATAATTTTTATTTAAAAATATATATTTTATTAACGGTGTCTTGAGGGGATTCTCCGAAACCGAACAAAATCTAATGGACGGGGATGTTATTAAAAAAATAATCAAAATAAAAATGAAACGATGATGATAAATATATTCTCCGCTCTGAACCGCCTCTTCCAATCCTTACTTAGATTACTTAGAATTAATTGAATCCACTCAATCACTCTTAAGGCTTGTTTGATAAAATGGATATTGAGATTTTATCTAATTTTTATCCCAAAATCTATGACATCACATGTATAATCAATCATTTTATCCATATAAATATTCAGATTACACTCTACTTAAATATATTTATTTTATATTAATACAAATTCATTTTAATATATATAATATTTATTTTAATTTTAATTTTAACTTTTTTAATATAAATTGAATTCTAAAATTATTTTATTTTAAATATTTTTATTAATTACCTTAAATAAAAAATAAAAAATAATATAAATCCAAATATAATATACCATGTTATAAATTTTAAATAATTCAAATAAATAAATAATTATATTAGAAAATAAAATTAATATATTTAAATATATAATGATAATTAATTTATAAATATAACTAATCTAAATTAAATATTATACCAATTTATAATTATGATAATAATATTAGCTAATATAAAATTGTAAAAGTTGAGTCTCCGTTTGATTATTGAGATAAACCTAATTTTTATTCTAAAATTCAATAAACAAATTATCGATCTAATCCGATTATTTTATTAATTAAAATATAAAAATTACCCACTATTTAAATATATTATTTTATATTAATAAAAATTAATATATATCTAATATTTATTTTATCACATTACAAAATTTATTTTCATATAAATTAAATTAAAAAATTATTTCATATAAAAAAATTATATTCATTCTATTAAATAAAAATAAATTCACAATAAAAATAAAAATATAACCTACTATATTATCTAATATACCATTTAAATTTTAAATAATTCAAATAAATAAATAATTATACTAAAAAATAAAGTTAAATATATTTAAATAAAAAATATTAATTAATTTATAAATATATCTCATCTAAATTAAATATTTATAAAGAAATTTATTCAATTTTTTTTATATAAACCAACTTTATACCATTCTTTTAAATAAATATTCTAAAAATTAAATTATTTCTTTAAAAAAATATATTAATTATATTAAATAAAAATAAATTTATAATATAAATAAAACTATATTATCTAATATAAGTGATTTATAAAATTAGTCTTCATTTAAAATTTTATTTCTTCATTAATAAAAGTTATAATTAATATATGAATAGTTTTTTAATATTTATTTAAATAAAGATATTATATATATATATATATATATATATATATATATATATATATATATATATATATATATATATATATATATATATATATATATATATATATATATATATATATATATATATATAGTGAGAGAAGGGTATAATAGGAAGAAAATTTAAATTTTTTTTTAATTCAGTTAAACAAAAATTTTGAATAAATTACATAATAATTATAATTAAATAAATTTCAAATTTATTAAAAAAGAAGTTATATTTTTAATTCACTCTATTACTTTCAATAATTGAGTAAAGAGTAGGTGGTTTAAATAATTAAATAGTTAAATTATTATTTAAAAAATATTTATTATAATTAAAATGATTTATAATTTTAATTTAAGTTATGATTGTTAATAAAACCAATTATATTATTATTTTTGAATATTAATATTGAATAAAAAATAAATTTATTTTTTTATTAAATAAATAAACAAATATTAAAAAACAAAAGAATAAAATATTCAGAAACTTATTTGTTCTAACAAAAATAAATCATATATTTTAAGGAGAATTTTAAAAATTCATACAAAATTTAAAAGAGAAAATAACAATTATTCATATTTTATATCTTGAACTAATATTACCTAAAAATTTATAAAAATATATTTAAAAATATTACAAATAAAATCGTTTAAGGAAATTTAATCTTAATAATATATCAATACATGCATACAATTTTTGATCTAAAATTTATTACTTTAAAAAATGAATTGTAATAATATTGTAACTATTATTAGAAAATATTATTTTGGTATTTAAAGAGTTATAAATATATTTTTAATTAGTAAATAAGTATATATATATATATATATATTTTAATTTGCATCGAAGTCTGATTGTCTTTGAATATTAATGATAAATTATAACAAATATAAGATTAGTTTAGTTGGTTGAGCAAAATGTCTAATCATTTAGTGCGTCGGAACATTTGTTGGAGATTTTATTTTATGTGAAAAATGTTTCGCGAGTAGTCTAGATTCATCGTAGGAGATGAATTTTCGATCAGTTTTGGGATGATATTATAGTGTCAAAATTTTAGTTGCGACGTATCTTCAAGCTTCAATTGCTTTGTAAAATGACACAGTGAATAACACGTTTGATTGTCGGTGTGAGTTCGCTAGTCGAATTATATATAAAAGTATATTAAACATTAGAGGGACTTCTTCCCATAATAGAGTTTTGTTTATAGTAAAACATAATTAAGTGTTCAGACGATATATAATGATAAGTTTATAATAATTTTCACGTGGACATTATTACAGTTTGTTTGCTAAAATTATTTCATAAGATTTTTGTCGGAAGAAGTTTTGAGAGTCAAAGATTTAATTCAATATCTCATTTTTTGGATTGAGCAATATTCACAATGAGATTTTTACAGATGATATATGAATAAAAAAATGTTGCATTATGATAAGGTTTTTTTTTGAAGAAAACGGTTAATATCATTTCATTAAAAATCTGAAAAGTGTGAGGGTCAAAAATCATAGCTAAACAGACTTTATTTATGATTAAAGGATGACAATCAACATACCCTAAAGTAACTGATTAGTAAGATTCACACAACCTTACAACAAAGATTATAAACTAAAAGATTACAATTAATACTAGCTCCTAATTATCCCAATCAGGGTGTTTATTTCCATATAAGCTTACTGCGTCATGTGGCCTTCTTCCCCTTCCTTTCTCATGCCCATTCCTCTTGCGATGAAAAGAGATTGAATTATTCTCATTGTGTAATCTTTCTTTGAACAAACCCGTGCTAATCTAATAGAAAATATTCTTTTTCAAGATTTCAGGATTCTTGTCTTTGCTTTCTTCAGCTTTAGCTATGGTATCCTCTACAACAGCCTTGGTAACCCCTACTTTAGCTTGATTATTCTAAGTATATTTCTCTCTAATTTATTTTATTACAGCTTGACTTGTTTGAAAATCAATTTCCTTCATCTTCTTCGTTCAATGTTTCATCGTTATCTTTATTCTCTTCTTCAATAGAAACCCCCTTAGCACATTTCCTTCAATTTTATTGTTTTCTTCATTTTTAGAGTCTTCATTGGTTTCCGCTTCTTTCTCTTCCTCCACAATTTGCTCTTTGCTTTTAGACTCCTTTGTTTTCTTTTCCTGATTTTTTTGCTTCTTAACCTTTCAATATCTTCTTCTCTTCTTCCATAGCTTTAGCACATTTCGTGTTGGCATGTTGGAAAGTATTGCAGAATACACACCTGTTTGGTCTACACTCATAAGTGATTTCCATAACAGTAAATTTTCTTTTCTATCGACCATTGTCATATTATTTGGCAATGTGCTATGAGGATTCACCTCTATGCTAATTCTAGCAAATGATATATGCTCTCCTCCTTCATTTAATGGGTCAATGTATAATGGTTTCCCAATAACCCTACAAAATGACTAATGGCTTCTACTTTGTACATGTGTGCATGGATATTCCAAAGTTTGAACCATATATGTGATGTTTCCTTAGGTTTACTTAACACGATCAAATCTTCTAACCATCTTTCCAACTTCATGAAGTTGGATCTAATATATGTATGCCCATTTATCATAATTTCATCCAAATTCGACCACTTCTTGATTTGAAGAAAGTAGAGATCATGGATATTTGCACAGATCTTCTCCAGCCCATTTTCCTTCCACTGTTTCATTAAAGTTTTTTTGGTGATTGAGAATGATATTTTGTTTTTCCCCAATATAATTCCCTACCACTACATTTCTCATTCCTGTATGCACTTTTCTTCTACTTCATTATACAGTTTAAATTCAAAATGAGAATTAAGTATCTTCACTTTTGTTTTAACATCCCATGAGAAGATTTGTTCCCTTTGTAGGCATGGTTTTCAGCTTTCTTTCATGTATTTTTATTCCATATCTCATTTACTTTAGAGTTGATCCTGAAAGTATAGTTGTTCAATTTAGGGCCCTTCATTAACTCCCTCATTATAGCCATTGACCAATTTACTATCTCTTCATATTATTTCTTCTTCAGCAAATTCAGTCCTAAAGATAGTGAATATTGAGTTGAACTGTTATATATTGGACTTTCTTCTTATTAATAACAATCTCTCCTTTTTTAGAATGTATTAGGAGCTTGGTGATTTGGTTTTTTGAGGTCAAACAGATTGACACTTTCATTGTAACCAATCTTTCAGGTACCTTCATTCTTTCCTTACTTTCCTGCATTATTTTCTTTATAAATCTTCTTCTCCTACTTTCCTGTATTATTTTCTTCGGAATTTTCCATATCACTTGATTTTCCTTTGCTTTTGTCTTATTTTCTTTGGATGACTTCTTCAATAATCATTTCGATTTATTTTTCAGCAATCTTCTTGAGACCTTCCATAACAAACTTTTTGACTTTCTTAGCTTTATTACTTTTCTTTCTCCCCATTATTGAAGAGCAGAACACAATAATAAAATAGAGTAAATGCATAAACAGAGCAATTCAAAAACCATGAAGATTTAATGACTAAATCGCTTCGAAAGACAACCTTCCGAGAACACCCAAGACTAGAGAACTAACTGACGCTCGTGACCAATATATAAGCATCCAGAAAAGCTATCGATACAATTCTGAGAGATTTAGGGTTATCGACACTTACTTCACGAATCGTGTCGTTCGTAGAGATCATGTTATTCATGTCGTCGATTGTCTTGTGTTGACCGTGCTGATCGTGCCGATTATGTTTCAATCGACGAACAACGTTTATTGTTTTTCCAGCGATGCGATTGAAATTTGTTATTATTGCTGAGTAGAATGATGTGCACGTTCTTGGAGAAGAATTTCAAGAATCCGTCGCAAAAAAATCGCTAGAAATCTCTAGAGCTTTTATCTCTCTAGAAGTTTTTGTGTTTCTCGAAAAATGGAACAACGGATTAAACATGTAGCCCGCAAATAAAGTTAAGGTGGAATTGAACTTAACTTACTTTTGTATTATCAAGGATGACTAGTAGGATGACTAGTATCTAGAGTCTTTTGTAAAATATGACTAAGATTCACTAAGTGATGTCTGAATTGATATAGTCTTATGGGTAAGTAGCAATTGGTTTGTTAAGCAATGGCTACAGAATGTTGGGGAAGTGATGATTGGTTAATAAATCAATTGTTACATGCTTTATAATTAAAAATATTTAATTTAATAATATTACAATACTTAATATAAAACTGAAAATTAAACCATAAACAATAAACACTTAATTGAACTAAAATCATAACCAATGTTATTACATAAACACACAATCAAAGTATTACATCAAATGAACCAAAATCATAACAAAAGAAGTTCTTAACACAAACACATAATCAAAGTACTCCACCAACATTTGAAATCTAACCAAAATTATAAAAAAAGTTCTTACTTAATTCGCATATTCCCTATTATCATCGTCGTCTTGTTGTTAGGGCTGCACAAATGAAATTGTTGTTGATGACCCTTGACCCGATGATTGACCGCCAAATATTAGTAAATTGGGCAGAGAATATAGGATTTATTGATTCACCGCCAGACATAAACTATGTCATAAGATGCATCATCTAGGCTCTCTTCATCCTCATCCTCTCTTCCATTTTAACATTCTCCATCCTCATCCTCTCTTTCATTTTAGTCTTCAACCTGTTTTCCATATCGGCCATCTTAGCCTTCTTTACGTCCCTTTGAGCCCTCATCGTCTCTTCCATATCATCGAGTCTTCTTTACATTGTCATAGTATCTCGATGTAGTTGTTTTTTGGACAGTGTTGGTCCTCGAACTTGGGAAGCTAAAATTGATCACATCCATATAATCTTTCCTTTGTCTTGAGGGCCAAAAACTCCTTCAACCAAATCGACATCAGAAATGCCGGGACATTCAGCTCGCAAATGTCTTAATTCTTTCTACAACAAAATATGTTAATATCAATAATAGATAAAATGTAAAGTAACATATTTTATACTTACCACTTTCTCCAATATGTGTGGATTAATAGTTTTATCCTTTTTAGTTCTAGTCGCCAAAAAAATATTCATACGTTGGAATTGATCCTTCTTGCACTTCCTAAGATTTTAAGTTAAATTTTAATTCATTTGAAAACAAAGTTAAAAAATAAGTTTTACCATTTCTTGCTGCAACTGTGTAAATGATTTGCTACTAGATTGATGTGCATATTTTAATTTTTTTTGTTTTTTATGCTGGTAGTGCTTCGTTTGTGCAATTAATATATATAATGTTATATTAAAAATGTTATATTAAGTACAAAATTTGAAAGAAGAAACCTGAAATTTATCGATAAAATAATGGTTTTTAAGTAGTCACTCCCAATCTTGTTAGGTCATTTCATCAGGTTTATCCGCCCTAATTGCTTCCACATTTCTTCGTGCTTGGCATTTATGTCATACCTTCAATCCTTCCACCTCGTGTTCATGTGTCTCAAGGCGTCGACTCGATGACTCTCAATATCATCTTAATCAAATTTATCTTGAAATAAAATGATTTATAAGAAATAAATGATTAATTTCAAACGAAAATGTATTAAAAATGATTAACTTACGATAACGGATTGCTACAGAGTATCTAAGGCGGTGGGGTGAGGTGGCACCAATGGACTATGCAATGTGGAATAATATTATTCTCTCGAACAATGGCCCCCAAATGCCAACTCCACATGCCCCTATTTTTGCAGCACGATTTTCTATCAATTGGGTAGAATGTGACATGCACCTTTTCTCCATTAGCCATCAATTTAGACAATTCAAAGTTCTTTTGCTACCTATTCTTCTCTTGGAGTTGGAAGACTCTGTATTTGTGCTTTCATTAGTCGGTAGTGTGGGCTCAACCCGGTTTATTATCCCAACCCGGTTTATTATCAATATCTTTGGCATAGAATATTTGTTTTGCTTGAGTTGTCAATATAAACGGGTTATTTTGATATCGAGACTTACATTGATAATTTAGGCTAATAAATTTGTATTTATTAGTTTGAAATCTTGTACCTCAGGAATGCACATCATATCAAATGCACTTAAATACGACAATTTGCTTACCACTAAAGTATTGAATTCAATTATATCTATAAACACACCATAATAGTTTCATGTTTTCGTGCCATGACAACCAATCACGAGTATTCCATTATTCGGAGTCTTCAATCCAATGTCATGTCTTCTAGTGGTGAATTTATATCCATTTACTTTACACTAAATAAAAGATAACGCATATTGAGTGAGACCGGTTCCTAATATTTGTAGCTCAATACTTCTTTCGCTTTTGTCAAAAAGTTGTTGAACCTTTAAAATTTACAGATAACGATATTTAGAATCGTCTTAAGAAAATTGTTAAAGAAATTTCACAATAGTTAGCTCACTCTATTTTTGAACCATTTGTTATATTCTTCATTGCATCGACCACTTGAACATTCTTGGATATACTCGCTACATATTAAAATTGAACACATAATCAAATTTTTGATAACATTCATACATATAAAAAACTTGAGGATGATATTTATTTCGAACATATCATTTCAAAGTTCTCATATATTGTTCTATCGTATACATCCATATATATTGAACTGGCCCTTCAATCAATGTCTTCATTACTAAATGTACAAGCAAGTGTATCATAATGTCAAAAAATGCAAGCAGAAATATTTTTTCTAACTTGCACAGTGTTACAACAATATCATTCTGAATTTGTTCTAAGTCGGCTTTCAATAGTGATTTTGAACACAACATCTGAAAGAACTTTGAAAGGCCCACAATAGATTCATATACCTCCTCCTCAAGTAAACCACATGTCGCAAATGGAATAAGATACTCTAGTAAAATATGTCAATCGTGACTTTTTAATCTAGAAATCTTTAAATATTTGACATTTATACATTCTCCAATTTTCGAGCAAAACCCTTCTGCCATTTTTATGTCTTTTAAAAAATGACACAACTTAATTTAATTTTCATTAGGCAATATATAAGGACCGACTGGATATTGAAGAACACCCCTCACATCAACTGCATGTAAATGATGACGTATATTCATGAGCTCCAAATCTTGTCGTGCTTTTAAATTATCTTTGGTCTTTCCTTTAGATCCATGATGGTTCCAAGAACACTATCACATATATTTTTTTCAATATGCATCACGTCTAAATTATGTCTCAGCAATAAATCTTTCCAATAAGGTAATTCAAAGAAAATACTCATCTTATTTCAATTGTCACCCCGATTTTGATGATTCACAATATCCTTTCTAGTGGGATCTCGAGTGAGAACTCTACCTTTCAAATCGTGTACTTGTCTAAGAATCTCACGTCCCGATAATAATTGAGGTGCACTTCTCGATTCGAAAGTGCCATCAAACAATTCTTTTTGTCTACGAAATTTATGATTTGGTAGGAGAAATTGTCGATGACACGTGTAACACTCCTTTTACCATTTGTCAATCTCATAGAGCAAGTGTTCTTACAAGATGAGCATGCCAATTTTCCCTTTATACTCCATCCAAACAAGTTTGCAAAAGCAGGAAAGTCGTTTATTGTCCATATTAAACTAGAACACAATTTAAAGTTATGAGAAGTTGAGACATCATTAGACCATCTCTAACCTATATACATATTTTCAAACCCAAAATGCAGTAAATGTCACATCAAACAGTAATTCATATCAAACCTAAAAACTCATTTTCAAACTTAAAAAGAATATTCTAGGAATATTCAATTTTATACAAATTTTTAAATTTTTTCAAAAATTACCTATATATTTATCAATTTACAAATTAAACTTCAATACTTTTTCAACACTCGTTAAAGAAAATTTATACACATTAGAAACGGAGGAAATAATTCTAATTTACCAGACTATTAATCATATTTGTAGTGATTGTCGTTAATTTTTATTATCTATGTTGTATTTTTAATTATTGTGGAAAATATAATTTTTATTTGTAAGTATTGTAAGAGATGTATTTTTAATAATTGTGAAAAATGTAAAATTATTTTTAAGTATTGTAAGACATGTATTTTTAATTATGGAAAGAGATGTAATTTTATTTTTAAGTATTTTTAAGAAATATAATTATTGTATTTAGTTATTTTTTAGTTTTTTTATTAATATTATTTATTATTATAAATTTATAATATATTAAAAATATAATTTTTAATTTATAAGATAAAATAACAAATTAAACATATAAATAAATTGTATACAAAAACTAAATATAAAATTTAATTAAATTAAAAATTAAAGGACCAAATTAAATGTTTAAAATAAATGATATAAAAAAATTTAATATTCAAATCAAAACATTAATAAACTTATGTTTTTTTTTTTTGAATTTTTAATTCATTTATGGGTAATGAACAGTTGAACGGATATTTGGGTATTTTTGGAGAGAGAAAATGATGTAATCGCATTTTGGGCTTAAGTTTGGCGTTGGAGGAGAAAAATGGGTTTTGGTACTGGCGACGCTAGTACTCCGTAATTAACTTAATTCGTCAATTAACGGTGGTAAAAATACATCAATTGCATCGCCTGGACTCTCTAGACTCGGAATTAACATGGATAGTATAAAATTACAAGAGTTCATACAAAGTGTCATAGTAACTTATAAGGAATGAAGATCACAAATCAAATGTTATACGATATATAGTTTTAAAATATGCGGTCGAATTGGCGGCTCAACCGGTTCGACCGCGAACCGGTTAGATGAACGATTTAGTTTTTAACTTCAATACAATTACCTTATGTACCGGTCAAAATCCGGTCTGACCGGACTCGAACCGGAATTTTCTAGTTCGAAAGGTTATCTCCTATGTATGCGTTTCTCTTTCTCTCCTCGTTGACTGGTCGTTTGCCGCTTCGGTTGGTTCCAAACAGGGAGACCATTCTCCCCCAATGACTATGCATGTTTGCAGTGTCGATCGATTCCAAACAACCAGCCATTCTCCCTGATGAGTGTGACCTTTTGCAGCGTCGGTCCGAATGGTTCCAAACAAGTTGTCATTCTCCCTAAAGGGTGTGATCGTTTCTAGTTCCAGTGAATCAGCCTTATTAGATTGAATTACTATAGATAATGAGAGAAAAGAAGTAAAATTTATAAGAAAATGTCAAAGATAAAAAAATATTAATAATAAATAATAATAATAATATATGTAAATATGCAGTAAAGGTGAAAATATATTTATTGAATTTTCAGTTGTCAATCAAAATGCTGATAACTTTTTCTTTTCTTATTCACGATTTTTTTATAATTAATCAATTAATTATTTAATACATCTAAAATATATTAAAAAAAAAGGTCTGATCGGTGGTCCAGTCGTTGAACCGTTAAAACAAAAATTCCGAGTTGATAATCGAAACGGTTTTCAAAACATTAATACAATGTCTTTCCATTTGCAAATGGTTGAAATTCATAACTTGCGAGACAAAATCTTACATTACAAAGGCTCAATTACAAAATTAGGATAATCTTCATTGAATGATTTTTACGCCAAAGAATCAGCGGAATGTCGCAAAACTTCATCATCAACTCTTGTATCTTTGTACCACATCATTAAAGGAGTAGTTTTAGAACACATATATAATCTTTTCAATCTCAGTATTAGTGGGAAGTAACGTATCCCCTTATTGGGGATAGTTTTTCCATTCGCTTTCTTCTTAGGTTCTCCACTTGATTCTTTAGTTTTCCACCGAGAAACTCCGCACACTTTACAAAAATTCAAAATGTTGTCATCTTTTCGATACAACATACAACTGTTTTTACAAGCATCTATCTTTTCATAAGAAAGACCAACTTCTATAAGAAACTTCTTACAATGATAATATGAATCGGGAAGATTAGAATTCACCGATAATATTTCTTCTTTTAACAATTTTAACAACATGTTAAATGAATAATTTGTCTATTTCCCAACATTCTTGAGGTGGAGTAATTTTAATAATGTTGATGCCTTTAAAATTCGGGAGCCTTCATACAACACTTCATTAGATTTGTTTAAGAGTCTTTAGCATCCTAATTTGCCCCATCCTCATTTACCCAATCCCCATTTGCCCCTTCCTCATTTGATGCATCAACACCTAGTGGATAGAAATCATTTATGATATTTCAAATTACAAACATCCCCCATCAAAATCATTGCGCTCCGAGTTTACATCCACTGTAGCATCAGTATAAAGTTGTCCAAAATTATCTTCTTTGATTTGTAAATTAGAACTACTATCAATGTGTACAACAATCCTATCATCGCGTCATCGTTTTCCCCCATGACAATTCCAAAATGTATAGCTCTTCCTTATTCCATACAAAATCAAATATTTCCTTACGCCTTGTTTGTCTAAATATTCTCTATTACTGCATTTAATGCATGTTCATGCAATGTTGGTAATTCGGCTAAAACTCACAACAAAACTAAGAAAATAATCGACTCCTTGAATGTATTCCGGAAAATGTCCATCTTTTTCCGTATACATCATCCATTTTTTATCAAGGATATCCATATCTAAACCTAAATCAATGTAAACCTAAATCAATATCTATTAGAAAAGAATATCTATCAAAAAGTCATATCATAACCTAAATCAATGTCTATCAAAAAATCATATTATAAACTAAATCAATATCTATAAAAAAAACATATATATCAAAAAGTCATATCATAACCTAAATTAATGTCAAACCTAAATCAATGTCAAACCTAAATCAATATTATAACCTAAATTAAATATCATAACCTAAACCAATATCATAACCTAAATCAAATATTAAAGCACATAATCTTTTAGCACATACCTGGATTCAAGAAAAAACTCTGGTCTCAAATAAAGAATAAGAACTTAGGTCACGCGAGGAAAAAGTCGTCTTCAACAACTCCTCGATCTATCTCTCAACCAAAAAGACATGGAATAAAAAAAACAAATCATCTACTAATAAAATTGAAGTTCAATTTGACTAGGTTTTGTGTAATTAAATTAACATCATAATGATGAACACAATAAGGAATTAAATTGGCAAAATTGAAGCTCATTTCATGAAGAGAAAAGAAGTTTGCACACAACTTAATCATAGTCTAGTTTAATTAAAACTATTTCATATCAAAACCTAATTCCTATTAAAACCTAATTTCTATCAAAACCTAAAAGCATATCATAGGAGGGTGTTCGAAACCTAGCATTACAAAGTCTAGTCTATATCATAACATAAATCATAAATAAATCAACTCCCTTTTGTTAAGGTGAGGCTCTTAATCATTTCAAATACCCCAAATCATGAAACTACTTCAATTCAACTTAAAAATCATCATGCATAAACCATTAAAACACACATTTAAATCATGTTTAAAGCCATAGACATTCAACAAAATGCATTTAACCAAACACCTTGTGAGCATGATTTAATTTAGAGTAATGCATTTAATCAAACATTTTTTTAGCATGATTTCAAATGACACTAAATTCAACCATTGCAGCGAGAAGAAGACTTACTTAAAGACTTGAGGAGAAGATGTGCAGGAGATGACGGAGGGCAGCGTTCAAAATCAAAAACATAAACGAAGATCAATGTGCAAAAAAAGAATCTTGGACGGATCTTTCTATCTAGTTAATCTAGATGTGCAGGAAGGAGGAATATTTTACCGGAAGCTTGGATGGATCTTGGACGGAAGCTTAGAAGGATCTTGGACGGATTTGGGCACGTTGGCGCGCAAGAGGAAGAAAGATAGTTTGATAGATCGGGAGCAAGGGAGGCTCTCGGGTTAATTAGCGTTTTATAGGTAATAACGATTAGTATAAGTACCAATCTGTAATATAACTTAAGGTATCGCCGATTGGTCACTTATCCAATCGCTATTAAGGAGATTTCACTGATTGGTTTCTATACCAATCGGTTTTAATGCTTCCAAAACGAGGCAAAGCGTGGTGCCTTTTTTTCGTAGTCTTTTTAATGGTGGTGGTATACTGATTGATTTTGTAACCAATCGGCGTTATATATAGTATAATAGCGATTGGTATTAGCAAGGTAATAGTGTAATGACTCGTCGCTATTAGCAAGGTAATAATGATTGTTTTAATGCCAATCGCTATTAGCTTCATAATAGTGGGTCTTTACACCATACACCTATTTTTAGGTGTGTCAAGTGGGTAGAATGTAAATTAATTTTATAAATAGAATAAAATTTATTTGAATATTTTTATTAATTATAATTAACTATAAATTATTAAAACAACATAATTAAATAATTTATAATAAACTCACTATCTTTTCCTATAGGGAAATTTGAGCAGATGACCTACTGATAGGGTGAATTATCATTTGTGTGGGTGGATAATTTAAATAGCGCTAGTGACCCTTTTTTTTAATGACAATTGTACTCTTACGTAACGCAACTCCAGTTGCGTGACGCAATCGGATTTTATTTTTTCAAAATTTTTTTTTCGTCCCGCGGTTGCGTGACGCGATTGCGTAACGCAACTGAGGTTGCGTGACGCGATTGCGTAACGCAACTGAGGTTGCGTGACGCGATTGCGTAACGCAACTGAGGTTGCGTGACGCGATTGCGTAACGCAACTGAGGTTGCGTGACGCGATTGCGTAACGCAACTGGGGCATTTTCGTCCAAAAAAATTCATAATTAAAATTTTTTGAAAAATAAAAAAATAAAAATTTGCGTCACGCAACCTGAGGATGCGTGACGCAATAGGGACATTTTCGTCAGAAAAAAAAGGAGTCACCAGCGCTATTTAAATTAGTGACCCTCACTCTCCGCATTTAGACCTCTTTTTAGGGTCATCTCCTCAAATTTCTCTTCATATATGATTATTCAACCACCAATAAATTAAAATAATAATTAACATTTTTTACTTAAAAAAACCTCTTTTCTTTCTTTTTAATTTATAACAATTAGTTTTTAAAATATTTCTTAAAAAAAAGTTAAAGTTAAGGCTGTTATAATGGGTTAGGTAAATAACGTGAGATTATTTAAAAAAATATTATTAGTGATAGATTTTGAATAAGTTAGATTTTTTAGTATAAAAATTAAAAGTTATTAATTTATAATAAAGGTAATAATTTAAAATAAAAAGTAATAATTTAGTATATTAATTAATAAATTAAGTGATGTATTAAAAAGAGAGTAAAATAATATTTGATTAGTGTAATTATTTTAATACCCAATTATCAATTGTGATATAGTTGTGGTAGTACATTTTGTTGTATTCAAAATTAAAATAAAGTAATAGAAAGAAAATAATGATAAAGTAGTTTACACTATATATATATATTTTCCTTAACTACCTCATCATACAAACAAATCTAACTACTAAGATAACTGCAATAATAGAATAAAAAGAAATCATAACATTTCCAAGGGATTAATTATATATATATAAAAAAAACAACTCTACTCAAATTAATTTCTTTGTAACTTCAAACGTTGCGCCGATTCTACAAACAATCTGAAAAAAAAAAAACGAAAAGATATTAATTTTAAATTTAATTATAATTAAGTAATTAACTAGCTAACTAGTATTTTAATTAGTTATTACCTCCATGGCACATCATCATCATTAGCCAGCAGCCAATCTCCTTCTTTGTCTTGATAAGTCATCACATAATTAGAGTACTCTTCTTCTCTATCTGTTTCCACCCAAAAAATAAAAACTTACAAATTAATTTTATTTTTTATAAATATTTAAAAAAATTATGGTGAAAAAGTAACAAAATAATTACCTATTCCAAACATGGTAAGAAGGGTGTTTAACAGTGTTGCAGAGGAACTATATTGACTTAGGTCAATCTTTCTTGCTATTGCAACTCCATCCATTTTTACCTTCACATAACTACTAGACCTCCTCTCTTCACCGCCGCCGGTGACGGCGCCGCCACCGCCGTTGGCGGCGGCGAGTCTCTGATTCTTCTTCCTCCATGATTTAATTGGTGGCCAACCCACCAATCCTCCATCTTCATCTTCATGTTCCTCAGTTGAAGAGTGTTTTTCATTATCATCATCTTCTTCTTCATTGGGCTGATTGTGTTTCCAAGATAAAAGAGGCAGAGTGGTTTGGAATGCTGAACCATAGCTTCGTTTTCTCTTCAAACTGGCGCAATCCTCGAAATTGATGTCTGGGAAGGAGCCATGAGCTGAATTTAGAGACAGGGTAAGACCCAATTGGAGTTCCATGTCAAATTAGATAGAAAAAAGTGTTGGGTTTTTGGCGTTATGGAGTTTGGGTGTGTTGTGTTCTGTTTATATATAAAACAAAGAATAAGAAGAAGAGGAATTAATTTGTGCCTCTTTGTTTGTGCGGTGGCTAAGAAGGAGGGTCCGGGGAAGGCGGGCGAAGTATGGGCTATGATTGCTACCCTTTATGCCGACCCAATTGTCCCTCGATATCTCAGATTTAAACCCGACATTTTGTTTTTCTTCTTTCATTTTTAAATGCTTTTCCTGGTCGTGTTGTCTACTTTCTGTATATCTGTATTTGTTTAAAGAATGGATGTATGCGCACGCGCAGGGTAGGGAGTGAAGAGATGGAATTGGGACATTTACCACATGAGGGGGCAACCTAAAGATTTAGTCAAAAACAGAAAGAGACAGGTGGGTCCATACCACTCCTTATTTTTGTTTTCCAAACTTGGAACATGTTTTCAGATCCTGTTTTGCTGCCTTCATTTTTGTTTGCTGCGGTGGGGGCAATTTCTTTATTTATTTTTTTATTTTTTCAGATTAGTATATTTAGTTAAGATTATTTAATTATTAAAATAATTTGAAAATTACTGTTATGAGATTATTTTATATGAATTGAGATTTATGTAAAAATAGCTAAATTAAGAAGACAATTGTTTAAAAAAATATACGATTCAATCTTTCTTTCTTAGTGAATAATAATATGATTTCTTATTATTTATGCTTAGGCAGTGAATCAATATTAGATTGTAATTGCTCTATGTGGAACATTGGATTGATAGTAATTCTAAATTATATATATTTAAATATAATAAATATGTTTGGAAAATTTAAAATTAAATTTGAACAAATAAATGTTATTAAATTTATTAATATATATATAAATAAATAATAATTCAAAATATTATTTTATTTAAAAATATCTAACAGATTTTTAAAAATAATTTATTCATTTTTTAAAATGTTAATATATATTAAAAATAAAATAAAAAATCGTTTAAGCTCAACGATAAATTATTACATTAAAAAAATAACATAAAAAAAATGAAAAAAACGATGCTTAATAAATTATTGAGTTCGTAAATTCTGATGGAAAACGATTAACTCCCAACAGACTCCACTGCCTTTTCTGAACTAATCTCAAAAATCATCATAATAATAGTATTATGAATTATATGAATCAGACGTCTACGATTATTGAAAGTTCGACGAATTCTCTCTAACTAGATAATTAAAAAAATAATAATTAAAGTGATAACACAAATATATAGTATATCATATTAGTTGCATCAATCCAAACTTCTCAACAATTATCCAAAAACTAATATCACATAATAAATCTCAGTAATACTTCAAATACCTAATCACCACTCCACCGTACAAAAGTAAGAAAATGACTAGTGATATATAATTTTTTCAAACCCAAACTCTAGTTTGGGTTTCTAAACAGGCAGGAGAGAGGTAATTAATTAATTAATAGAATTAGACAGGGTGACAAGAAAAAAAACATGTCTAGGCAAGGGTAATGGTAAAATATTGATAATCAGATTGAGAGAGAGAGAAAGTGTTAAGCATAATATATATATAAATAAATAAATAAACAAATAAACAAATAGAAGAAATCTAAGTAACGTGAGTTTTGTTTTTATTTAAGTTATGACAAATCTGCATTTGAGTGATCTTTCCTAAAAAGGAAATTAAATCAGTATTATTGATCCGTTGGAGTTTGGACCAGCTAGACATATCACTTTGTTTGTTTGTTTATTTCATAAGCGACCAACTTTAATTTTCAATTTTAAATAAATAAATAAAGGATGCATATTAATATATATTTTGAGAGAGGGAGAGAGTTCTGTATCAAACAAATATGTCCCTTATGTCGACTCCAATACGATGACGATGATGATCATGTCGAATTAATTAAACTTTGGTGTGGTTTATTTGTTACCTGATTAATTTTTATTTATTTAAATAAAAAAAAGAGAATTCCATTATAAAGTAGGCAAAGGCAAACAATTAATAATGAGTTTTACAAACTTTATTATGTGTGCGTGGGACTTTTGTTTTGTGTGTAAGTAGTTATGATCAATTGTTCCCCGTTAAAAATATATTTAAATTCATGTTCAAACATGCAATGATTACGTCACAGCATTGATGATGAGATTGGTGGAAGCAAGTCACGTGGAGGACACGTGACACACCAGTGGCCGCACGGGCTGGGCTGGGAAATATGTAACTAATTAAGGGTGTTGTCTATTGCTGCATATATAATTATATATATATTATATATAATTAATTATTTATAATATATATTTATAAATATAAACATTCCCAACTATTCATTGTTTCCCTGTCGTTTATATATCTCCAATATTGTAGACACAACTATTGTATGATCTACCCCTACATGGTCATTCATGTTTAATTGTGGATGCATAAGCCTGTTAATTTGGCATCACCAATAATCTTATAAATAATGCCCATCATGTCATGTTACACAATGCTAAATCATTTCCTTTCTAAAAAAAAATAAGAAAGAAATTTTAAATTTATGTAAAAAAATATTGAATAAATAAATAAATAAATGTTATATATATATATATAAACAAAAATAAATGAATTATAACATACAGAATATGAAATCACAAAATTTAGGTATTAGATGCAAGCAGGGACGGACTCAGGATTTCGAACTGGATGAACTTGAAAAAAACTTAGGGTGTGCTTAAAATAATAACGAGAAAATTTTGAAAAAACAATTATATAAAAGTAAAATTTTGCCATTTTTTTAATAATTAGATAAAAAAAAACAATGAATTATATTAATTTTTTAAAGAAATTAAGGATAATGTCATATTTCTACCGTAAAAAAAAAAATTCGGGGTGAGCTTCAGCCCACCCGAGCCCCTACATAGATTCGTCCATGGATGCAAGGCATTTGATAATCATATTTCCTTTAAGAAATGTACATCGTTTCTTGTCTCTAATGTGCTGGAGCTTATCCTAGATATCTATGATAAAATGAATTTAACAGTAATTTAACACTGAAATCGCTATGTAACAAACTTGACAAAGGTAGACAATCACCGAGTTCAAAAGAAATTATTGAATGAAAAACTTGAATAACGAACATTAACATATCATCAAAAGTAAGAATTTGTCTTTTAGAATTCTAGAGAAGGTTATAAGATGATCAATATTTATCTTATGAATTAGAGAGAAGCTATTGTTGGAAAGATATCAATATAATGGTTTGTCAATCCAACCGAAGACCTTGATTGCCTTTATATTTACACTTTATTAGGAAAGATTTGTTACATTGTTTTTAATTTGTTAACAATAATATTTAGTTAAATTATTAACAATAAACTCATTTATGATGACATGCAATGAAAAATATTTAATTTCATTTAATTTAATTTGTTAATTTATGTGAGGATAATGATGGTAGAGTGTCAAGATACTTGTTCTTTCATAATTCATTTTTTTTGTTATTGTATTTTCAAATCATTAAATATTAATTAAATAATAAATTAATTAATTATTTTAATTAAATTTCATTTTAAATTAAATTAATTAATAAAATTTATGAATTAATTTAAAATTCAAATACCAACTTTCAAATTAAAAAAATATTAGAATGATTGTCATGAATTATTTATTTATAAAACACATATAGATAAGATAATATGGTACATAACCAATAGCCATAACAAAAGAGAGTCTTGATCCTCACAACATAACATCTTAATTAATTATTATTATTGACTTAACTTTAATTATGTTCTAAAACCTTGAACTTAACTTCTTCTTTTTTTTTAATGAGATTTTTTTATTTGGTTACGATTTATGCGATTAAATTAATAAATAAAATGAAATTTATCTTCTTAATTTTTTTTGAATAAAAAGTCAATAAGAGAGTAATAATTTATTTGGTTCCGGCTTGATTTTGTTGTTTAAACGACTCATTATTGCTTCTCTTTAATATTTAAAAGAAATAGTAATAATGAGAGCTACACCCTCCAACATTCATTTGTGATTTATTTTCTTTGCTCATTTACTGAAAATGAAATTGCTCTCCTTTTCAAATTAAAGTAAGAGTCTTAAATGTTTTGGGCGGTGGAAAATCAAACAAAATTGTAAGGACCAACGTTTAGGTAAACAATAGCTAGCCAAGTGTATGAAACTATATTAATGTTTTCCACCATCCTTTCTCCATCAAGGTCCCCCTTCTATCAAAACTCTTGACAAATTTAGGTCCCCTATCTATGATTTTATATATGTCTTATTATAGTTAGCAACCCTATTAGGTCCCCCTTCCATTATTTGACTTTATTCGCCACGCTCACAAGACAACGAAGTTAATGTCTAGTTCGTAATGTCACTGTCTATAAAGTTTTAAAGATGGTCCAAACCCAATTATACAACTTTATGAGATTAAAAAAATACCCTAAAAGTCTCCTTTTATGTTCATTTCTTATAAATTTTAACAATTCACCTATTTTTTTTCAAATTTATTGTAACTATTCAATTATTCATTTATGAAAAAAAAAACTATATGGGCCGAGTACTGTTTCCACTTTCCATCATCTTACAATACTAATAAATTAAGACCCAATAATGAGTATAGTCATTTCATATAATGGGCTTACTATACATAGTCCAACTTGATTAAATGTAAGGCACGTGCATGACTAGTTTGATTAATTTTGGGCTATTTATTTATAAATGTTTATATTATTCAACTTATTTTAAATTAATCAAGTTTATTTGCTACCTCATATATATTCTATTTTATTTATTGGCAATTACAATTTATTAAGTGAAATGAAACTTAAGCCTAAATGTAAGGCACGTGCAAATTGTCACTTTCTAAAACACAGACCTAAAAAGGTGTGCAATTTGTTATAGTGAGGAAACTTTAGAGGAGATAATGCATTAATAAAGCATTCTGTCACAATCCCACATTATTCATATATATTCTTACTTTTTCCACCACAGTTTCGAACAATGGCCACACGTTTAAAAACTTTCCTTAAGACATTGTTTGATTTGAACTTATTTGAATAATTAACTCTTTACTTCAAAATTTTAGGGTTATTTGAATGAAATTACTAAAATATTCTTATTATTTTAAAATATTATATCGATACTTTGAAGTTTTTAATTTTAATGATGGTTGAATGGTAGTTTAGATAATGCGATTTGAAAATGATTATAAATAATGAGCTTGTTTGATCTTGAATTTTTATGTTCTTTCACTTAAGAGCGTTGTTAAACACTTGAGAGCGCTTTACTTCAAAGAGTCACTTAAGAGCGTTTCATCTTATAGAATTAATCAGCAACGTGTAAAGCACCTGTGAGCGCTTCACCCAAAAAAAATTAAGCCTTGAAAGCGTTTTACCTCAAAGAGTTAAGCAAAGACGATGAAGCACGCACTTCAACTGAGAGAACTCCACCCCCAAATAGTCCATGCATCACCTTATGTATTGTCATGATAGCCTTTACCATTATTATTTCTAACATTCAATACTCACTTCCAGATTGCAATATAGGAAATTAAAAAATGTTTAAAATGTTTACAAATTCACTCACACTTATAGGTTATAAACTACAAAAGGAACTGTTTTATAAAAATATTGTTCCATCACTCTCTAATTTTTTTCATTTCATAATTATAACAACCTTCAGTTTTTTTTTTCCTATAAGAAGATCTAATATCACATGATTATTCCACCTACATAAATAAAAATATTCAAAATTATTCAATACTTAATTAATAATATTTTAATTTAATAAAAAAAAAATTCAGTAAAGAGTAATAATAAAAGTTAACCCAATAGGATAATATAAAAGAATATAATATATAATCGTTTGAGTTAATTGATTAAATTTAAAATAAATATTATAAAAAATTAAAAAATTAAAAAATTAGAGGAAATATAAAAAATAATTAATTAAAAAATATAAAAAAAATTATATTTAATTTTTTATTCTCTTAAATATATATTTATCAAATATAATATATATTTAAAAAAATATATTTTTGTTATTTTTTATTTGATTTATTATTGTCCTTATTAATATTTAAAATAAATTATTAATAAAGATTAAATATATAAAATATAAATTATTAAGTAAGAGAAGAGAGATAAATTATTAATAAACAGGAGAGATATAAATAAACATTTAAAGTTATAATTAGTCATCGCAAAACTTTCGCTCCCCTATCATTATTTATAAGTAAATTAAAACTGATATTATCCTTCAGCAATCTTTACTTGCTCTTTATTATTGAGAAGACAAGAGTTAGTTGACTCATTAGCTTGCACGTTTGTATCTACCACCTTAAACAAATTCAAAAAATTATCTTTAACCATCTTATAAGTGTTATTGTTCTCCACCGCTTTCATACTCAGTTGAACAAACAACCCAAATAGTTATTTATATCGGATATTCTAAAATATTTTAGGCTCGAAGGACTTTTCATCGATATTTGAATCATTGAATCAAACATATCCAACTTTAGCACTTTGTGTCCACCTTTTCAATATGTACTCACTAGGAATGTCATAGACATTGATTATCGTATATATTTTCAAAACATGCAAACTCAACATTTCAACAATTGCACTCAACTCTTTCAAATGAAGGATAAAGTGTAACTATATGATGATAACTATTTTTTCGAAGAATAACTTTATATTTCACAACTGAACCAATATTCTTACAAGTTACGATGTTATAATCATGACAATTGAACCACTTGTCTTCAAACCACTTGAATATATTGGGATGTAAATATTTATTGCTTGCTTTAAAATTTCAACAGGATGTCGTAAACAAGGAATACTATGATTTGATTTGAAATCAGTTATTAACTCCATATGGCGACGATCTTCAAAAAGTCTTTCAAAATGATGAAAGAATACTGAAAACTTGTGTTTATAAGTGACATACCTTTTCAGAAGGCTGTTCAAGCTTTCAACTCTTTGGGTTGTAGTAATATCCAAAAAAAACATGTGTCGTCCATACACCAAATCCCATTTCTTCCTAATGTGAAACATATGTTTCAACCAATCATTCTTTTCTAATGAATACTTGTTCAACATCATGGACCAACTTCAAGAAAGTCATTCTCTTCATCAAATTTATATTTACATGTGGAAAATCCCTAGTAAACTCTTTAAATTGAGAAAAAAACACTACTCAAATGTATAGCAGTATTCTGATAAATATGCCAAATGTATAATCGATGATGTGTTGTTGTCAAGTTAGAAGCTAAAGCTTTTTCCATGACTGCATATTGATTTGTAAAAATTGTTATAAGTTTTCTCCTACCCATAGTTTGAACAAATGTAAAGAATAATCATTCAAATGTCAAAGAACTTGCATCATACAATGAAGCAGGGCCGACCTTGAGTTTTGGGCTGCCCTATCCCCGGAAGAAAAAAATTGTCTATGTTTTTTATTGCCCTAGGTATAGTTTAAAATTTTGATAAAAAATAATGATTTTTGGAAGGTTTGTTGAACCCATAACCAAATGAAAACTCTAAATTTTTATAGTAAACCACTAAGCTATCATATTTTTTATTTAAAAATGCAATAGATTTGAATAAACATCTCACTATTTAAAATAAATGGGCTGCCCTGAGGGAGTGAGCTGCCCTAGCCCGAGGGCTTGCCGGGCTTACCCCTGCAATGAAGCAACACCAAGAACTATTATTGCTTATGATGATTAATACCTACCATTAATGTAAATGAACCACCTTCATTGTTTTTCTTATATGTTGTATCAAAACAAACAATATCTCCAATATTATAATAATTAGCTCTCATTTTACATCAGACCAAAAAATATTTGTTATCAAATTATCCTCTTCCACTTGAATTCATAAGAAAAATTACTATCACGAGACTGTTAGTTTTGCAAATATTTTAAGACACCTCGCGTGTCTCCAATCCCACACTTCTTGTTTTTTCTAACGCAATTAATTTCTATAATCTTCAAAATAAAGCCAACAAACTCCTTCTTTCACATTTGTCTTACCATGAAATAATGAGATGCTTTTTAAGAGATTCTGACATCACTTTCCATTTCAATTTGTATTTTAGCTTAAGAATATATTTTTTTATGACTTCTAGTAGGTTTTGTTTGAACTTTAAAAATGATGATTATGCTATTTTTCAAATTGCACCACAATGAACTTGTCATTTATTGGGTTACCAATCTTTATTTTATCTCACAACTACATCTTGTTTTAGGCCGACTATTTTTGACATAAATTGCTCGTTTATCTTTTTTCCTCTTACTCCGAACAATACAACAAAATATTATATCCAATATTTTACCCATATTATCATTGTGACTACTAGATCTTCTTATGTCAAAACCGATTCTCTTAGCATATGTCAAATAAAAATCATAAACTTTTTCTTCAAAATAGTCTCATGTTAACAATGAATGTTCATTTAAAACGTTATAAATTGACAAAATAAACTCAACTATACAACCTTAACTTCCATTCATTATAGACCATTCTCACTATTATATTCTAACATCAATGCCATTTTCTCTACCATCTTTATTTGTTTCGAAATTCCACTGTGGACCACTTATATATTTACCTTCCATAAATATTAATATAGTCCTGAAAAAAAATTTATACTTTATTGTTCAATAAAAAAAATCAATTGAGAGAGTTACAAACAAAATTCAAATAAAAAATATGCTACAAATTTGAAATTCAAATTCTTTCATAATTGGTTCTAAAATAAAAATTATTTAAAAAACTTTACTAAGTTTAAAAAAATTGCATTATTCCATATCTTAGTGAAAGCCTTTACATAAATATAAATAGTGTCCTTGAATTTATAAAAATCATTTACAAATCTGTCACACGAGAGCAACAAAACATTCCGCTAGACTAAACTCGTCAAAATTTCGAGTTGACTCTTAAAATCTTACGATTTTACGATTTCACATTAGGCTAACGATTCTGATTTTAAGTAAACTCTTTAATATGTAAACTATTACGATTTTAAATTTACGATAATAAGATTTTACGAGTTTATAAATAATTTCGATTTTACGATTCTATACTATTTTACTTTAAAAAAACAAATTTATATTGAAAAATTAAAAAATAAAGTTATTATTTATTTAAATAAATTAATTAATATAATTAATTTTGTAACTATAATTTTTTATAGTGTTTTATTTACTTATTATTATTTATTTATTTTTATATTAAAATATATATTTTTTTTAAATTGGTGTATAAAACACTTAATTATATGTATAAATAATAATAATATATAACTGTTATTTTTTCGAATTAAACTCTTACGATTTTATGTAAACTCTAGATTTTACGAGTTTACAATTTGATAATGATTCTACATAAACTCTCAATTTTGATAGCCTTATTAGCTAGACATATTTGTAATACAATCTAGAATTAAACATACCTTTAGCTAGAACCTGGAGCTCGGAGAATTTTGGATTGTTATAAACAGGAGTTATACGTTTATTTTAGTTTCTTTAAGACTTGGTTGGGATTGAGTTGGGAGAAAAAAATAATGATGTGTGATAATTTTATAAAGGTGGTGATTATATTTTTGTAAAAAAATTTAAAGAGTATTGATATTTATAAATAAAATAAGAAATAATAATTTAAAATAGAAGGTTTTTTAATATTTTGAGTAATAAAATGAGTGACGTGATAGTTGAGAAATTATTGATTAAAAAATTGATTTTGGTTGAATTTTTTTAAATATTCAAATAAAACAAATCCTAGTGTTATTGCATATTTGAACCGACTATATTAAGGTCTGATGTCACGTGTTATTTTAAATAAAAAAATAGAATATAAATATAAAATTATTATTTATAAAAGGATGAAAAATACAAAATATCTTGATTGATATAAATTGAATTGTATAATTATTGATTGATGATAAAATAATGGATTGATTGAAATTAAATTAAAATAATAGATTACTTAAGATTTATTGAGATTTTTTAGGCCACAAAAGTAAGATTGTGGTCATATCAATTTAAGGACTTTAAAGATTTGTTGCATTTACAGCTAGGCGTTGATTGAGTTGTAAAATCCTAAAAGGAAAACTTGTTAAAAAATAGGACATATCAAATACAGGACAATCAAAAGTTGTGATTCACCGGATATATCAAATACAAGCACACATCCATTTATTTTACTTAATATTTGCTATGTTATAAATTATTTAATAAATGAAAAAATAATGATGTTGATTTTGATAAAGTAGGTTTTGGTAAAAGAAAATTTAAAGTGATTAATACGTTAAGTTGATAATATTTTAATATTTTAGTTAACGAATTAATTATTATGATGGATAAAGAAATATTTATACAATGAGATGAAATCTTAGTTTTTTAACCAATTATATATATGGTATGATTAAGTTGGGTAGATTATTATTGTTTAATTTAAATCATACAAATTGAGAAGGTTTATAATTTATAATTTTGTGATTGGTATATAAATAAAATTGTAATATAAGAATAAAAAATAATTTTACTATCATAATTAATTTAAAAAAAATATGAGTTTGAAATTGATTTTTTTATTATTATTAATTATTACTATTCTTTTAATTCATTTATTAATACAAATTATTGTATAAATAATAACTAATGAAATTTTAATTAAAATGTATATTTTTATGTAAATTTTATTTATTTAGTTTAAATATTATTAATTGGTATAACAAAACAAATGTAAAATAAAAACAATAATATATAAATAAATAATATTATTTATAATTTAATTTGATTTAAGTATAAAAATTATATATATATATATATATATATATATATATTTGTATTTATATTTGTTTTTTAATTAAGAAGAGTTAATATTACACTCACAACAGTAATTTTTTACTTCTAAAAATCTGTGACATTTGGCAATTATAATTATTTTTATACATAATTTTTTAATAATATCAAAACACAATAAATTATATATTTAATATATTATATAATAATAATATTATTATTAATAAAAGGTATAATGAAAAACTAAAAGTGAAGTATGTAATATTATAAGCTTGCTGAAGTGATTTTAACACAAATAATAATCAATAAAGAGTCTTTATTGAAAAGAAATATACCACTTTTATTAAAAAAAAAATTGGTATTTTTTCACTATTATCTGTAGATAATAAAATACAATATTATTAAATAATAAAAAAATGACATATATATATATATAAATTAATTAGTTAAAAAGTTGAACTTATATGTTTATAAATGTTAGCACGTTTATAATATTTGGTGTTGAATTTAAAATATAATGTCTTATTAGCTTAATTGGTTAAAGAATTGTATTTGTTTTTGTAAGTTTGTAAGTTTGAAACATACATATATCATTTTTAATTTAATTTTTAACCGTTTCAAGTTTATGGACGAGTTAACCCATGATTCGACTCAAGTATTCATTTACTCTCACATACATATTCAAATTAACCACAAAACTCTCGACCCGGCAAACCAAAAATCAAATTAAGAGTTATTATATATATATATATATAGAGAGAGAGAGAGATTAGTTAATTAAAAAGTTAAACTTATGTTGTTAAAAATATCACATTTTAATTAAATTTGGTGTTGAATTTAAAATATAAAATTTTATTTATATTAGTTGGTTAAAATGTTGTACTTGATTTTATTTATATTTTTAGTTTTAGATGGTGGATCAACCCACGACCAGACCAAATATTCATTTACTCTAATATATATATTCAAATTAACCACAACGCTCAACTCAGCAAACCAAACAAATTCAAATTAAGCATTATTATATATATATTAGTTAGTTAAATATTTAAACTTATATTGCTAGGAATATCGCACGTTCATCAAATTTGGTGTTAATTTTTAAATTATAAAATTTTATTAGTTTAATTGGTTAAAGTGTTATACTCATTTTTGTTATATTGCAAATTCGAAACATATATATATCATTTTTAATTTTATTTTTAACCGTTTCAAGTTTACGAGCCGGTCAATTCACGATCCGACTCAAATATTCATTACTCTTATATATATATATATATAACCATAATTCTCGACCCGACAAATCAAACAAATTCGAATTAAAAATTAAAGAAAAAAATTAAATAATGATTGGTGAAGCAAAAAGACAGAGATAAGATCATTTCTTCTTCCCCCTCCTACTTTAAATCCAGAAAGCTTAAAACTTTTTTATCTTCATAGAAAAAAGAACAGTTTTATGGCTATGGGTATTCTAAAACCCTTGAAATTACCAATTACCTGCAATCCGGTTTCCTCAATGAAAGGAAAGAATATCCAAGCCGCCATTGCTTACATGTTTTGTGCGGGTATAATACATACTCTGTTTTTATCTCTTCCTCTCTCTCTCTCTCAGTCTATATATATGTCTGTGTTTTTATTGCAGTTCTGTTGATAATATTCAACAAAGCAGTTCTTTCCTCTTTTAACTTCCCCTATGCAAATGTGATCACATTATTTCAGGTGATTTTAACAAATGATGCAATTCTAAGAACATGGTTCATCCTTAATTAACCTTAATTTATGGTTGGTTGCAGATAACATGTTCATGTTTTCTTCTCTATGTGATGCGATTTTGGAAGATCATCTCCTTTTCAAATAATGATGAAGAATCAAACACAATTCTACTTGTGCCTTTCAAGTCACTACTTCATACTATTCCTCTAGCATCATCTTATTTACTTTACATGGTAAATATCTAATTAAACTAACTTAATATATGTCATATATTCAATAAGAATGATATATTATTGATGAACTAATTAATTTATTAAAGTTAGCATCTATGGAATCTGTCCGAGGAATAAGCATTCCGATGTATACCGCCCTTAGGCGGACAACCATCGCCCTTACAATGGTAGCTGAATATCTTTTGGTAGGGAAAAAACATTCCTACCCGATTATAGTTAGGTAATTATATTGATTAATTTCAATTTATATCCTAATTTGTAAATGAATATAACATATTATTATGTATAGTGTCGCGGTTATATTGTTGGGAGCATTTGTAGCCGGAGCTGGAGACTTGTCTTTCGACCTACAAAGTTATACTATTGTCTTCATATCAAACATCTGCACTGCTGTATATCTTGCTCTTGTAGTTCGAATTGGTAACATTATTTTTTTAACCTTTTAATTAGTTAATGAAATAGTTCAATTTTATCTAATATTGTTCAATGTTTTTTTATTCAGTAAGAACCACTGGACTTAATAGCTTTGGCATTATGTGGTGCAATGGTATAATATATATGTGTATTCTTCCCTACATTGAAATTATTATATATATAGAGCATGCTAACATATGCTTTTTGAAGGACTTATTTGTGGACCAGTTTTACTAATATGGACACTCATTTGTGGAGACTTAGAAGCTGCAGCGAAATTCGATCAGCTATTTAACCGTGGATTTCAGGTTATATTCGTCGATTTGATTTGCGAGGGATGAATGTGATCAATTATAATATGGAATATGTAAATTCTTTTATAGGTAGTGATGATGTTGTCTTGTATTATGGCGTTTATGTTGAACTATACAGTGTACCTAAACACAACTCTTAACTCGCCTCTAACGCAGTCGGTTTGTGGTAACTTGAAGGTAATGAGGACATGAATGAAAATGTAGTAAATTTATTATTGTTGTTACTATAGGAAAGTTATAATGTGTGTTTTAATATTGCGAATGTAGGATTTGTTGACGATTGGATTTGGCTGGATTCTGTTTGGCGGGCTCCCATTCGACTCGGTTAGCTTGATTTCCACCTATAAAGATTTGATTTCATATATTTATGATTTATTCAATTTGGTGATTTATATTTCATGTTTTGTGACAGTTGAATGTGGTGGGACAATCTATTGGTTTTCTGGGGGCATTGTTCTATGCTTACTGCAAGCTCAAAGGGAAATAGATAGTTAATTATAAGATACTTTGAATGCATATGGTCTATCTATAGATATTTGTTGGATTTGGATTTAGAGAATAATAAATTGTAAACTAAGGAATCATATTTCAAATAACCATAAATTATAATGTCTCTATTGTCTATATAGTACACAAAAAGAGTGATCCAAATGTCAATTTAACACAATTTCTTTTATTAAAACTAAACTATTCTTTCTTATTCTCGTTAAATCTCATTATAATATAAATTTTAAATAGATAGAGTCAAAAATTCAATAATCTCTATTTAGATAAATATGCGTAATTTAGAATATTATTTTATTTAAATAACTATTCAGAAAAGATAATTGACAAAATAAAATGTTTTCTATTGACAATTTTCCATTTCATAATTACACTTATATACATGGAGAATATGATTCCTAGTAGATTATCTTGAATAGGATTAAATTTTTAAATATAAATTCAAATTTCAAATACTTTTTGTGGACAATTTCAAAGACAGGCCCATAATTTAAACATTTTCGGGCTTAGAGAATATTTTCTCCAGGCTTGAGCCCATTCCATTTATATTTAGGAATTCTTTGATTTTTCTTTTGAAAATGGAAAAAAAAAATTATATCTCAAATAGGACTTGTTTGATGCCCCCTCATAGTTATTAATTTTTTCAATCAAAATTTAATTTCTATAGTAGTTAGAACAACATTTAATAATTAGACCTTAGATTAAATATTTGCTCTATTTTTACACTCTTTCTAACTAGATTATATTAAATTCAATGAAGTTTTTTTTTTTTAAATCCACGTCTAGAATGAAATAAAATTATTTAAATATAACGATAAAATATAACATGAGAAAGAAAAAAATTAAATAAAAAATTGTTGCTGTAAAGTCCTTGCAATATATCAATAAATCTCCCATTGGGTTAGTCAAGCATAATTCATAAAAAAAAAAAATCACAATGTGAATATGTGCAGTAATTGTTATTATGATTATATATTATTTTTTTAAAAAAACCAACATAATATAATAATATTATATTAATATTATCACAATCTATTACAAATATATTATATTATATTCTAAATCTCTCATCAAACTCAATATAGAAAAGCTCTTGAATAACTTGAGGTTGAAGACAATCGAGATGTTGAACGGTTGATGATGTATTTTTCAAGCTTCAAAAACTCGTGAGTTGTTTAAATTCATCAAACTACATGATGGCAGTGTGTTAACTGAAAAGAACCAACGAAGTAAGTAGAATCCCATGGCCTTTGAATGTTGGGTGAAACAACAACCGAAAAGAAACTTCAAAGTTACTCGTGAGTATCAAGATATCCATCCAACAATAGGATGAAAATGTGTTGTCTAAAATTAAAAACCAGCGAAGAAGGTAAATCCTATGGGAATAAAATGGTGGGTGAAACAACACCTGAAAATAAACAAATCCTAACAGAAGATTGGTAGTGTGTTGATTAAATAACGTCAATAAGCACACATATAATTGGATTAAGACCAATAAAAATATGGGCACTGACTACGGTGATAAAACAACAACTGAAAACAAAACTCAGATATTATGATTGACGAAGAAAATAAGATCATCAATATAATTATTTGAAAGAAAAAATATTATTAATATATATATATATATAATAATAATAATAATAAAAGAGTTTTATAATAGCTCTCCATCAATTACTAAAGTAACCATTGATGGAGGCAACGAAAGACTAAATTTTGTGCTCAAAAACAAAACAAAATCTCTCAATGAGAGAGCTCTGATACCATGAAAGAATAAAGAAGATATTAAACTTATAAGAAAATTAATATAATATAATATTAATATTATTACAATTTATCTGCAATCACATTCATAACACTAAATTTACAAACCATCAATAAGATTATGAAAATCCAAGCTAAGTTTTGCAAAGGGACCACATGAATAAGATAATAATGCTTGAAATGGAAGGAAAAAATATCATCAATATCATTTTTACAGTACTTATATGATAAATGAGAACCATCGATCACAAACCAACCTTCACTGAGAACTTTAAACTCTATAAAACACCATAAAGGGCTATGAATACCCAAACTAACCAAAAGCACAAGTTCATCATATCTTGATCTAACAACCCTTAATAAGAAGGAAAATAAAAATAGAAAAGCAAACGATGAAAGAGGGTAAAAAAAACGGATGCATTAAGACTGGAGATTTAGTGTTGCCCAACTCCAAAATAAGAAATCTTTTATAAACGTTAATGGATGAAGAATGAACAAAGTCTCTACAAAGATCCACTCAATCTAAACCACCATTGTTTTTTTATAAACAAAAATGTATTTGTAAACGATAAAATATTTTCATCCTTCAAATTAAAAGAATAAAAGTTGTTCAAACTTAGAAGTTATATGGTGGTGATAAAAGTGTTGTTCTAAATTAATATAAAATATTGTAGAATATGAATGTTCTAAACATAATGGAAGAATATAAGTAGATAAGAAAGCATGTCATATTGTAAAATATTCTGCAATGTCTACAATATATATACCACTTATAACTAATTAGTTCACGCATTGTCTCATCCTACAATATATACACAAGATATCCATAATTTTTTTCCCACTATTATTTCCCAATTTTGAACATGTGAAAACATAAATTGTGAAAAGCAGATAAAACTAAGAATGAGTGGAGAGGAAGAAAGTGTGTTTGCTTTAATTAATTGGATGAACACAAGAAGAATGAATCAAGTAGTATTGTTTAATATATAGGGACAAAAGGGGTCAATTACATGCTAATCCCTAATTTTAATTTATGCCTAATTGTGCTTCTCCTGAGAAGAGACATGTCTGCCCCTTTTGTCCCACTCTTTATAATTATGATCAATTTATTTCAATTACAATACTCATTCATGTATATAGTAGTTGATTACTCTTCTTAAAATAGTTATATGTTTCTTTTTTTGAATTTATAATTATATGAATAAAATATCTCTAAGAACTTTCAACCATACACTATGCAAGGTGTTTTCTCTGCAATCAATAGTGTTAACAATATTCAATTCTCATTAATAATAATTGTTATTTTCAAAATGATTTTGACACCGAGAAATTAGAGATATGAAGTAACACAAGAAGTCACTCAACACTCTTCACTCTAGGAATCCACCAAAAGAGTTTAGAGCAAGATAAATAGTACTGGTGAAAAAGGGGTCAAAACCGAGAGTTAAAACTCTCGGTTTTGACCCTATAACTTTCGGTGAAGACACCTTACCGAAGGTTTTAGTAACCCTCGCCATCCCTCGGTATTGACACTGTCGGGACTTCCATAAAGAGAAAAACCGAAAGTTATATGAAAACTTTCGGGTTTTTCTCTTTGTGGAAAAACCGAGGGTTTTACAAGAACTTTCGTTTTTTCTCTTTTGGAAAAACCGAGGGTTTTACAAAGACCTCTCGGTTTTCCTCTTTTGTGGAAAAACCGAGGGTTTTATAAAGACCTTTCGGTTTTCCTCTTTTTACAAATAACTTTCGGTTTTTCTCTGTGGAAAAACCGAGGGTTTTGCAAAGAACTTTCGGTTTTACCCGAAGAGGAAAACCGAGAGTTATTTACAAAACTTCCGGTTTTCCTCTTCGGTTAAAACCGAAAGTTTTGTAAATAACTCTCGGTTTTCCTCTTCTTGTAAAACCGAGAGTTTTCCACTAACTCTCGGTTTTCTCCTTTTCAAGAAAACCGAAAGTTATATTAAAACTCTCGGTTTTTACCCGAAGAGGAAAACCGAAAGTTTTGTAAATAACTCTCGGTTTTCCTCTTTAGGATAAAAACCGAGGGTTTGTCATATAACTCTCGGTTTTCTCTTTGGCTTAAAACCGAGAGTTTTCTAATATCTCTCGTTTTTTCCAAAAAGAGAAAAACCGAGAGATTTCAATATTACTTTCGGTTTTTTTCCCCTAAATTTTTAAAAATGTGCGGATTATTTTGCTCGCAACCAAAACCTGTTCAGCCAAACCAATATATTAATGATAAAAGAAATGCAACATACATTAAACGATCACATTAATTGATCGTGAACATTACAAAATTCGAAACCAAACAAATATTCCGAACAATCTGTTATAAATTTAACTACTATAATGAAAACATGTTCATAATCGAAACAACCTTAGCTTGTGGGGGGAGGAGGTGGTTGTTGCGTCATATATAATTCGATTCTCTCCATTCTCGCGTTCATCTCTGACTTCTCCCTCTCCATTTTTTCGGTAATCTCTGACTTCTCCCTCTCCATTTTTTCGGTAATCTCTAACTTCTCCCTCTCCATTCTTTCCACAATTTCTTGCTTTTCCGATTGCAATTCTTCCATTTTCTGCCTTCTTTCTTCATCTCTCTTCTCCAGTTCCTCCAGCTTGAGCTTCATTATTTGATTCTCTTCTAACAATCGCTCACTGTTTCGCTGTGAACTGTTTCCACTACGACGATCCTCACGAAAGTGTGTGGGCCGGACGCCTGATCCCATTCCGAACACTACCCCGTGTTTTTGTTGTCCGAACACCCTCTCCGTCAATTCAAAATCCGATATTCCTGGTTCGTTACTAACAACCTCTTCCATCTCAGCCTGCACAATTCAAATAAAATATCATTTCTATAATAAAAAACTAGGCATATTCAATTCACTTACAATTTTCTCTTGCACGTGTTCGTCCGGGACGGGTGTTGGGTTTTCTTGTGTCGGTTTTGGTGTACGGGTCCTCTTGAATACTTCAATTACAGACGGTGGTCGTCCCATTTCAATCGCCTGTTGAAATAAATGATTTATATAATTAATAACAATTTTATATTAAGTTATTACAAATAATGAACTTACCAACTCGTCTTCAATTTGTGCAAACGGTCTACTTCCCGTTCGATGAGGGAATTTCAGATTCTTCCGGTTCTTCATATTGGTAGAACTGTGTCTCTGTATTTGAAATAACAAATGAAGTTAGATTAATTAATATCAACTTTTATTTGAATTATGAAACCGTACCTTAAACGTTTCTGTGAAGAAATGGTTGCGACACACAAACTCCCAATCATCTCGATTGTAGTCCGGTGGAGGATTAGCCAGTACCGCCGCCTCGTCTCCGTTGTGGACGCGGATATAATTCTTGTTCAAATCCGACCGCCATCTATCCCATATCTGATTGGCGTGTCCCAACCCCGTCTTTCGAAAAGACTCAATGTCACCATTAGTCGCTTCGAACGGATCCTAAAATAAATAACAGTCAAATGTTACAAATAATTATTTAATGACGTAATGTATAATCAAGTTATAAGTATTACCTTGATAGAAATCCACAGTGAATCCAATTGGTCTGCACTTAAAGCCTTCCACTTGAGAAGACGGTGTGAGACGGCTGCGGGGTCCCGGATAATCGACCCCACATGTCTAGACCACCGTGTTCTTCCCACATCTGTACCGCCTGGCCTCCCATCCTTCTGTCTAAACGTTAGAGGGATCCTCGTCCCCGCTAGCCTCCTAGACAGCGCAATATTCTTGTTCTTCCCCCTGTCTCTTGCGGGCAGAAGATTCTTCAAAATTATAAAAATCTTAATTAAATATGTCAATCAATTGAAACACTAACTAATTTGTAAACGAAATACCTGTCGATGATGGGTCGGGAGTGGTCCCGTGCTCCTCCTCGTCATCCTGCTCCTCGATAGGCTCCTCAAGACCCTCGTCTTCAGCCTCATCGGTAGGCAGGTTATCAGCGAATGTGCTCTCTATATACTCTGCGAAGTCATCAATATCGTCTTCAGTCTCGTATGTTCGGGGAGGCGTAGTAGCTATCGGGACCACAGAAATCGGTGGTTGGTCTCTCGAAGACGATCCTCGTTGCTTTAACGACTCGGATTGGGCAAGTAGGTTTTGGTAACTCTTATCCAATTTCTTGGGTGTCTTCCTCATACTCTTCCAAGTTGTTTTAGGAGCTTCAGACATTCTTAATTCACACCATTAATAAAAATGAGTGAATACTTGAAATAAAGTAGTAATAAAAATGAATATAAAGTTAAAAACATAATTAAATCTACCTAATTAATTAATCTAAACTATATGTTTGTAAACCGCGGTTTTATTTTTGTCACAATCTTCCAACCGGGTCGGGCTGACATATCAGGGGCGTAGAATACTTGTTTTGCTTGACTCGCCAATATATATGGGTCTTGACTTTGCGTTTTCAATATTCGGTTTACATTTACACTTACGAAGCCATATTTATCCACTTTCACTCCTAGTTCCCCCGAGTGTGTATCAAACCACTTACACTTGAATAAAACAACTCGTTTGTGAGAATAGTATTGTAATTCGATTATATCCGTCAAAACTCCGTAGTACGACATAGTTTCAGATCCATTGTACCCCTCAACAACCACCCCACTATTTTGAGTTGTCAAACCTTCGTCGTGTTTTTCTGTACAGAATTTGAATCCGTTTACTTTACACCAGACATACATAGACGAGTACATACTTGGACCTTCTCCTAAGATCTTGAGGTCTCTTGATATGTCGTTAATTTCTGCTAAATGGGCGACCTATATATGTATCCGAAATGTAGTTGTTAATATGAATAAGAAGAGTTAGGATATATGGTTTGTAATTTACTCACTCGATGCTTGAAATATGCGGCAAACGTTTCTCCACTAGACTCGTTGTTATAATCTCTGCAAATAGATCGAATGCTAATTAGTAACACTCTTTAATGCTAATTAGTAACAGCAACTTTGAAACTTACATGTAAAAAGGTTCTGCTTCGGGACAATTTTTCAAAATGTAAGAATGAGCTGTCACTCGATCGATATAATCCAAGTTGTATACTTTTCCGTTGGATAGGTCTTCCAATGATGCAAATATTGAAATCCCCGAGATTTCAGGTTGTGCATTTTCTTGATCTTGTTCCTCCATATACCTGGCACATAAACTAATACTTTCGTTAACAAGATAGCTCTCGCTTATAGAGGCTTCGGGGTGGTTATTATTCCGCAAATATCTTTTCATTGTACCCATGTAATGTTCAAAGGGATACATCCATCGATACTGAACAGGTCCTCCAAGCAAAGCCTCAAATGACAAGTGAACCGGGAGATGCATCATGATGTCGAAGATTGACGGCGGAAAAATCATTTCAAATTTGCAAAGTGTCAATGTAATATCCATGTACAATTGTTCTAGGTCCTCTTGAATCAACTCTTTGAAGCACAACAACCGAAAGAAACGAGACAAATTTACTAACGCATCATACACATACTCTGGAAGCAATCCACGAGTTGCTAAAGGAATTAGATATTCCAACAAAATGTGACAATCATGACTCTTTAATCCCGAAAGTTTTTTCTCTTCCAAATTTACACAACCCCCGATATTTGAGCAAAACCCATCAGACAACTTGAGATCTTTCAAGAAGTTACAAAGACGTATTTTATTTTCGGATGTCAAAGTGAAAGGCGCTTCTGGATAATGAACAACTCCTTCATCATTTATAGGATGTAACCATGATTTTATGCCTAAGAGTTCTAAGTCTTTACGAGCTTTAGGACCATCCTTAGTCTTCTCTTTCACATTCATTATTGTTCCCAACACGCTATCACAGATATTTTTCTCAATATGCATCACATCCAAATTATGTCTCAATAATAGCGATTTCCAATAAGGTAGACGGAAGAAAATGCTAAGTTTGTTCCAATTGTCTCCCCGCGTTTAATGATATATCTTGGTTCTCTTGCTCATATCCGCACTAAGAATAATGTCTTCTAGGTCTCGTGCTTGCTCATAACTTTCTTGCCCCGTTAACAATCTAGGGGGATCCCTATAATCAGTTCGACCATCAAACGACTCTTTATCCCTTCTGTATTTGTGCTTCGGTGGAAGGAAACGTCTGTGACCCAAGTAACATTGTTTGGAACCATGAACCAATCGAAGGGATACCGTGTCGTTGTTACAACAAGGACAAGCAAATTTACCTTTCGTACTCCAGCCTGATAAATTCGCGTATGCGGGAAAGTCGTTAATGGTCCACAACAACGCAGCTCGCATGTTAAAGTATTGCGAGGTGTGTGCATCAAACGTTCTCACTCCTGTTTGCCATAGTTCATGCAACTCTTCGATCAATGGCTGGAGAAATATGTCAATTGCATCTCCCGGACTCTTTGGACCCGGAATTAACATAGATAAAATGAAATTGCTAGAATCCATGCAAGTCGTGGGTGACACATTATAAGGGACGAGAATTACCGGCCAAACACTGTATGATTTTTTTCCATTTGCAAATGGTTGAAACCCATCGCTTGATAAACCAAGTCTTACGTTTCGAGATTCTGAAGCAAAATCTGTATAATTTTCATCAAACGTCTTCCAAGTTAAGGAATCAGCGGGGTGTCTCAACGTATCACTATCAACTCTTCCTTCTTTATGCCATCTCATCATTGGAGCCGTCTTTGAGTACATGTATAGTCTTTGCAGTCTTGGTATTAAAAGGAAATATCTCAACACCTTTTTTGGAATGAATTTCCCGTTTTGCTTCTCCCGAACTGTCCCACTTGTTTGGTCGACTTTCCATCTTGAAAGACCGCAAACTCTGCACGAATCTTCATTTATGTCGTCCTTCCAAAATAGCATACAGTTGTTCTTACATGCGTCTATCTTGTTATATTTAAGCCCGATATCAGTAATGAATTTTTTACTTTCGTAGTATGAGTTTGGCAATTGAGCGTCAATCGGTAATATGTAGTCTTTAAGCAGACGCAGCAACATATCGAACGAAGAATTCGTCCATTGACATACATTTTTTATGTGAAGTAGTTTCAGTAGTGCCGATGATTTCGTTATTCAAGCACCTTCATACAATGGCCGTTTGGAATCATCAAGCAATTTATAAAATCTTTGCGCATCTTCGACTGGTTCATCGTTGCTCGGGACGTCATTAACGTTGGGGAACATATCGTTTATAAATTCGTGCATATAACGTTCTTCGTTCACCTGTTCATTAACTGTATTATTCATCTCCTGTATCGGATCGTTGAATTCCGGCACGGCATCCTCCGACTGATCATCGTCGTCATCATCATCGTAGTCATCGGCATCTTCATCGACATCTTCATTAACCACTTGAGTAGTACGTCTCTTTTCTCCATGAAAATACCAATACTCATAATGGATATTTATTCCATAAACGATGAGGTGAGTCTTCACTTCGTCTATTTCCATAAACGGCGTGTTCAAGCATTTCATGCAGGGACATTTCACAGTTTGTCGGGATGTATTCCGAACAGCATACTCGAGGAATTTGTCAACACTTTCCTCGTAATCTGGATGATCTCGACGTAAGGTCATCCAGCTTTTATCGGGTACTTCCATATTTCTAATAAAATGGAAAACAACCCGCATTATTATTTACTTAAATTTGTCTAAATTAATTAGGCTTACATAATGTTAACATAATTTCTAACTAATCTATCATTATCCAACCAAAATTACACATAAACAAACAATAATAAAACCTAACATAAATCTAACTTAAATCTAAACATACATATATTCTAACATTATTTCATTCATACACATTTCAAAACCTATTTAAATTATAATTCAACATTATTTCATTCATACACATTTCAAACATAATCTAATCTAACATAATCTAACATAAATCAAACATAATACCTAATCTAACATAATACCTAATCTAACATACTTCAAATCTAACATAAATCAAACATGAAACTAACCTAACCATATAATAAACCAACAAGAACTAACCTTGCACAAATAGAGCGACGAAGAAGAGCAGCGAATGTAGATCGACGAGCGGGCAGCGGGCGGCTTAAATTCCTAATCCTAACCTAATAACAATAACCAACATTAATATAACCAAATATTCAAACCAATAAATCTAATCAAATCAAACTCCAATCAAACATCAATCTAGCCAAAATCAAAATTTTAACCTAAAATTCTAACCTAAACTTCAATCATATCTAACCTAAATCAAACCTCAATTAAATAACAATCAAACCAACAAACATTCAACCAAACATATATCAAATCAATCGAATAAAATAATCAATCCAAAACCTAAACTAACCAAAATCAAACCAAACATATATGAAATCAATCCAAGAAAATAATCAATCCAAAACCTAAACTAACCAAAATCAAACATATTTTCAACCTAATCTAACATTATCTAACAAAATCATACAACCAAACTCAATATAACCTAAAACCAAATCCAACAACCAATTACAAAAATCAAATCCAATACATAATCTAAACTAATCAATCTAACAATAATATAAACCTAATGTAACAATTCAATATAACCTAAACTAACCAAAATCAACCAAATTTTCAACCCAATCAAACAAATATAACCTAAAATCAAACAAATAACCTAAAATCAAACAAATAACCTAATATCAAACAAAATACCTAACATACAAATCTAACAAAAATCTAACAAATATCTAACAATAATCTAACCTAATTGCAACAATCTAACAAAAATCTAACTTCAATCTAACCTAATTTCAAAAATCTAACAATAATCTAACCTAATCTGAAAAATCTAACAAGAATCTAAAATTAATCTAACCTAATTGCAACAATCTAACACTAATCTAACCTACTTTCAAAATAAAACCCTAAACTAACCTTGCAGGGCGGCGGCGGCGGCGGCAGAGATTCTTCAAGTTTCGGCGGCGGCGGCAGAGGGCGATTCTTCAACAGCTTCGGTGGTCTTCGGCAGGGCGGCGGCGCAAGGTGTTCGGCAGGGCGGCGGCGCAAGATGTTCGGTGGTCTTCGTGTCTGCTTGTTCGTCGGGGAGAGAGAAGAGGGCGGCGGAGATGAGAGGAGAAGAGAGAAATGAAATCGGGAAAAAGAAGAGGAAGAGGCGCTTTTTTAATTTTAGGATGTCATTTCCGAGAGTTGTATAAAGAACTCTCGGTTTTACCGTTATTAAAACCCGAGAGTTGTGTATAAACCTCTCGGTTATACCCTTATAGAACCTGAGAGTTTTATATACAACTCTCGGTTTTATAATGTTTAAATTCCGAGAGTTTTAATATAACTCTCGGTTTTTAATGTTCAAATTCCGAGAGTTTTAATATAACTCTCGGTTTTTAATGTTTAAATACATTTTTAGAATTAAATTTAAATACACAAAAACGAGAGGCTTTGGTAAATCTTTCGTTTTTATGCATATTTCCGAAAGTTATATATTTAACTTTCGGTTTTACAACATGAGAACTTGTTAAATTATTTGAATTCTCACTTTCTAATAACGTTGAACAACATTAATTTAACACATTTGATATCCTTAAAACATTTCCCAATCCATATGATCAAACATTACACAAATACATAGGATAATCAAACATAAACATTCATATACACTTCTATATATAATCAAACACATTCATAAACATTTTAACATTAAAGACAATTAAAATTTTTAAAATAAAAACACACACTTGATTATATTATTTAGTAGTCTAGATTGGAAGGTAGAAAACCAATGAATTTTACAATTTTGTGAAATGATAATTCCGAAAGTTATATAATTAACTTTCGGAAATATCCATCAAAACCGAAGGGTTTATATAAAACCCTCGTTCTTGAGAAAATGTAAAATCCGAAAGTTTATAGAAAACTTTCGGTTTTGATGGTTATTTCCGAAAGTTAATTATATAACTTTCGGAATTATCACTTGACAAAAGGTTAAATTCTTTGGTTTTTCACCTTCTAATGACCTATAACAATATTAATTTACCACATTTGATGTATTCAAAATATTGCACAATCCATTTGATCAAACATTACCTACATTCATAAGATAATCAAACATGAACATTCATATAGACTTCTCTATAATAATCAAACACAATCATAAATATGTGAACATGAAACACAATATTAATTTTTAAAATATAACACGAAATTGATTATATTAGTTAGAAGTTAAGATTAGTGGGTTAAAAACAAAATAATTGAACAAACTAGGTAGTGTTAAAACTGAAAGTTATAAAATTAACTTTCGGTTTTGATGTGTATTTGCGAAGGTTTTAAATATATCTCTCGGTCTTGACCTTGATCAGAAGTTTTTTGGGAATTGTCAAAACCGAAAGTTTATTTGAAAACCTTCGGTTTTTACCCTTCCCCATACTTAGAAAAAAATCTGATTTTTTTAATGTAAGGTCAAAACCGAAGGTTTATTTGAAAACCTTCGGTTTTTACCCTTCCCCATACTTAGAAAAAAATCTGATTTTTTTAATGTAAGGTCAAAACCGAAGGTTTATTTGAAAACCTTCGGTTTTTACCCTTTCCCATACTTAGAAAAAAATCTGATTTTTTTAATGTAAGGTCAAAACCGAAGGTTTTCAAATAAACCTTCGGTTTTTACCCTTCCCCATACTTAGAAAAAAATCTGATTTTTTTAATGTAAGGTCAAAACCGAAGGTTTTCAAATAAACCTTCGGTTTTTACCCTTCCCCATACTTAGAAAAAAATCTGATTTTTTAATGTAAGGTCAAAACCGAAGGTTTTCAAATAAACCTTCGGTTTTTACCCTTCCCCATACATAGAAAAAAATCTGATTTTTTTAATGTAAGGTCAAAACCGAAGGTTTATTTGGAAACCTTCGGTTTTTACCCTTCCCCATACTTAGAAAAAAATCTGATTTTTTTAATGTAAGGTCAAAACCGAAGGTTAATTTGAAAACCTTCGGTTTTTACCCTATGTTTTTTTTAATGTAAGGTCAAAACCGAAGGTTTTCAAATAAACCTTCGGTTTTTACCCTTCCCCATACTTAGAAAAAAATCTGATTTTTTTAATGTAAGGTCAAAACCGAAGGTTTTCAAATAAACCTTCGGTTTTTACCCTTCCCCATACTTAGAAAAAAATCTGATTTTTTTAATGTAAGGTCAAAACCGAAGGTTTATTTGGAAACCTTCGGTTTTTACCCTTCCCCATACTTAGAAAAAAATCTGATTTTTTTAATGTAAGTTCAAAACCGAAGGTTTATTTGAAAACCTTCGGTTTTTACCCTATGATTTTTTTAATGTAAGGTCAAAACCGAAGGTTTTCAAATAAACCTTCGGTTTTTACCCTTCCCCATACTTAGAAAAAAATCTGATTTTTTTAATGTAAGGTCAAAACCGAAGGTTTATTTGAAAACCTTCGGTTTTTACCCTTCCCCATACTTAGAAAAAAATCTGATTTTTTTAATGTAAGGTCAAAACCGAAGGTTTATTTGAAAACCTTCGGTTTTTACCCTTCCCCATACTTAGAAAAAAATCTGATTTTTTTAATGTAAGGTCAAAACCGAAGGTTTATTTGAAAACCTTCGGTTTTTACCCTATGATTTTTTTAATGTAAGGTCAAAACCGAAGGTTTTCAAATAAACCTTCGGTTTTGGCGATGCGGTTTTTTTTTTTTAAAAAAAGATTAAAAGTCAACAAAAACATAATTATTTAAAACATATTCAACCAAACCAAACAAACATAATAACAATAATTCATAAATATTAAAACATAACTGTCATAAACCCATAATAAATCCATAATAAATCTAGAAATTAATTATTAGATGGGGTGGAAGGAGGGGGTGGTTGATTCAGTCGACTCCTCAACAAGACAAGTTCCTGTTCGAGATTCTATAATCTCTGAGACATTTCGGCCCGGTCCGCTTTGATTTCACTGAGCAAACGACCTCTTTCGGCATCCCTTAGTCGGATTTGTTCCATTTCCAGCGTCATCTTTCTGACATCTTCCTCTCGTGCCGCACTTTCTGATTGTGTTATCAGATTCTGGTAACACGGATGCAGTTTCTCCGGTGTACGCCGAAGTCTCTTCCATGTCGAATCATCACCCATATCCTAAATGCATTTCAGATATATGTATATATATATATATATATATATATTCATCAAACAAAAAATCGTAAACTAACATAAATCTAGATCTACAATATATATATATATACAAACTTAAGAAAAATCTAAATCTTACAATAAACAAAACAAAAAAACCAAATCAAACAAATTACCTGAAGAGAGGAGAAGAACCCGCGGCTTGGAGGAGGCAGGCGGCGGCGGAGGCGGAAGAGAGAGAAATGAGAGAAGCGGAATGAAAAAGAGAAGGGTTAGGGTTTGTATTTATAGAGGTTGAGGCCGAAGGTTTTATAAAACTTTCGGTTTTGATATTAGTCAAAACCGAGGGTTTATTAAATAACCTTCGGAAAAAACAATTTCAAAAATTATAATTTTTTTTAATGAGCAAAACCGAAGGTTCTTTGTAAAACTTTCGGAATTAAAAAACCAAGGGATTTCAAAAACGAAGGTTCTTTGTAAAACTTTCGGAATTAAAAAACCAAGGGATTTCAAAACCGAAGGTTTTGACAAAAACCTTCGCAATTAACCCACATCCAACACTTAGAATTTTTTTGGGTTTTTTGGGAAGGTTAAAACCGAAAGTTCTTTGTAGAACTTTCGGTAATAATGAATAAACCCGAAGGTTTTACACCCCACTCGGAATCCATTTTTAATCCCGAAGGATTTGTTCCTCTCGGGAGTATTTAGGAGAGGTTTACAAAACCTTCGGGAAAAAACGTCGGTAAATGTCCTTTTTTTACTAGTGTAGAAGATAAACTTCTAAACAAGCTTAAGAGCTCAAAATAATTATTATTCAAAAATGAGTTGTCTTTCACGATTACAAAAAGGCCTATAAATAGGCAAAACTAAGAAGTTGGAACAACTCTAAAAAAAACGTAAATAAACTTTAATACTAGGAAGTTGGAACAACTCCCCAAAAAGAAGTAAATAAACTTTAATACTAGATAATTAAATATTATGACGGTCGATCTCCAAAAGTGCCTATTTAAATTCCACCACACTTCGTTAATTTGATCATATCTCTTTGACTTCTAGGGGTTTCCCAATTCCAGCATCATTCTCCCCCGGTTGGAGAAGATTCGACGTCGAATCTGGAAATTGTTCGTCATCAATGTATAGTGAAAGATCAGAAACATTGAACGTGGTTGAGACATCATAGTTTCCTGGTAACTCCACCTTGTAAGCATTATCACCAATCTTCTTCAAAATTCTAAAAGGACCATCAGCTCTAGGCTATAATTTTCCATGTCGACCTTGAGGAAAACGCTCATTTCTTAAGTGAATCTAGATCAAGTCTCCTTCATTGAAGACATAACGCTTTCTATGCTTGTTCGCCACCCTTTGATATTTCTCATTGTGCTTGATAATTTCTTGACGAACTTTCGCATGCAATTGCTTAATATCCTTAGCACGATCTTCTCCATCCTTGCTTATATGATGAGTAATAGGTATTGGAGCTAGATCTATGGGAGTGATGTGATTCTTACCATAAACAACCTCGAACGGACTCGACCCGTAAGTTTGACTCGATGATCGATTGTAATTGAGCCAAAATCTCATCCCATTGGCGAGGATTCTTTCCAATCAAACTTCTCAAAAGGTTTCCCAAGCTCCGATTCACAATCTCTATTTGTTCATCATTTTGTGGATGGTGAGAAGAACTAAATTGAAGTTTAGTTCCAAGTTTCTTCCAAAACGTTCGCCAGAAATGACTCATAAATTTCGAATCCCGATCAGAGGTTATTGTCTTTAGAATGCCATGAAGCCTCACAATCTCTTTAAAATAAAGAACAGTCGCGTGAGTGTCATCCATTGTTTTGATGCAAGGAATAAAGTGCGTCATTTTTTAAAACCGATCAACGACCACCATAATCTAATCTTTGTTCCTTTGAGTGCATGGCAGCCCAACAACAAAATCCATACTTACATCTTCCCATGGACATAATGGTACCGATAAAAGAGTGTACAAACCCGTATTTTTCCCATGACTTTTAGCAATATGACACACTCTGCACCTCTCCACGTACTTCTTGACATCTCGATCCATACGTGGCCAATAAAAATTTTCTTGTACGAGTGTAAGAGTCTTTTCTCTTACAAATTGTCCCGCAAGACCTTTGTTATGTGCCTCATCGATAATTGTTAGTCTTAATGAACAATCTGGAATACATAATAATGTACTTTTAAAGAGATAATCATCATCAATCAAGAAAAACTTGAATGGAGCTTTTGAAGATTCCTCAAATCCAAATCCAAGCACTTATAATCGCAACGTAGACAACAAAGAATGTCTTCGACTAAGAGCATCTACCACTCGATTTAGCACGCCAGACTTGTGCTTGATCACAAAATTGAATGTTTACAGAAACTCGACCAATTTTCCATGTCGCGGGTTCAACTTTTGTTGTGAGTTCAAGTACTTCAAAGCTTCATGATCTGAGAAGAGAACAAACTCCTTGTGTAGTAGATAATGTTGCCAATGATCCAAGGTACGAACAAGGGAAAAGAACTCCTTGTCGTATGTAGAATAATTGCGTCAAGAGTTATTCATCATCTCACTAAAGAAAGAAATGGGTCTGCCTTCTTGACTAAGAACTCCTCTGATCCCCACGTTAGAAGCATCACATTCTACTTCGAATACCCTTTCGAAATCTGGAAGTTGCAAAATTGGAGCTTCCGTGATTTTTTTCTTGAGAAGTTCAAAGCTTTTTAATGCTTCCTCCGTCCACTTGAAACTACCACCTTTTAAACATTCAGTTATGGGAGCAATGATAGTGCTAAATTTTTTGATAAACCTACGGTAAAATGAAGCCAAGCCATGAAAACTCCGAATATCATGAATAGTCTTAGGAATTGGCCAACTTAAGATAACTTCAATCTTGTCTTGATCCATCTTGATACCGTCGGAAGAAATGTTGTAGCCCAAAAAGACAAGGCTGTCAGTGAAGAAGTGACATTTCTTCAAATTGGCATATAACTTTTGTTCTCTTAGCACCCTGAAAACTTGTTGAAGATGATTTAAATGCTCTTCTGGACTGGAGTTGTACACAAGAATATCGTCAAAATAGACAACAACAAATTTCCCAATAAATGGTTTAAACATGTGATTCATAAGTCGCATAAATGTAGAGGGTGCATTAGAAAGTCCAATTGGCATAACCAGCCACTCGTAAAGACCATCTCTGGTCTTAAAAGCGATTTTCCACTCATCTCTAGGCCGCATTCGAATTTAATGATAGCCACTCCGTAAATCAATCTTAGAACCAATTTTGAAGCCGTGAAGTTTATCAAAGAGATCATCAAGGCCGAAGAATAGGAAAACGGTATTTGATCGTGATTTTATTCACCGCCCTACTATCAACACACATACGCCACGAACCATCTTTTTTTAGCACAAAAAGTGCTGGAATGGCACAAGGACTCTTACTTTCTTGTATAAGACTTCTTGCCAGCAATTCTTCAACTTGTCGTTGCAACTCTTCATATTACTTGGGATTCATTCTATAAGCAGCTTTATTTGGGATTGACGCACCAGGAATTAGATCAACACAATGTTGAATGTTTCGCACGGGAGGAAGGCCCGTAGGAATCTCTTCAGGTACGACATCAACAAATTCTTGTAAAAGAGGCCGCACTTGTAGAGGAATGATATTATCTTCCTTGTTTTATTCCAAAACTACCAATGCAAACGCCCCCAAGGATTCATTCATTACATCCTCAAATTGTGATTTGGCGAGCAAATTATTTCATTCTTCCTTTGATGGTTTAACAATGTCCTTCATTCCTGAATGTCCCAAAATTATTTTCTCGTCATCTTTTACAAAAGTATAGGTATTTTTGAATCCATCATGTTGTGTTTTCCTATCAAATTGCCAAGGTCTTCCAAAAAGCAAATGACAAACTTCCATAGGGATAACATCACACCAAACTTCATCTTTGTACTTGTCTCCAATAGAAAATTGAACGAGACATCGATTATTTACCTTTACTTCATTACCTTTCCGAAGTCATGATAATTTGTAAGGTCGAGGATGATTTTTGGTTTTTAATTGCAGCTTCTCCACCATAGCTGTAGCCACAACATTTTCGCAACTTCCTCCATCGACAATGATGTCACACACATTTCCATTTGACGTGCATCTAGTGTGAAAAATATTATTACGAAGCCATGAATCATCTGGAACATAAGTGGTGTTGAGGATACGTCGTATTACTAAAACTTCCCCATGATCTTCATAAGTGATATCTCCCTCCTCGTTACATTCATCGTAAATTGGTGTTGTCTCCTCATTCTCTTTTTCATACTCTTCCTCAACGAGAGTAATGATTCTTCGATTTGGACAATCAACGGAAAAATGTCTGAACCCTTTGCACTTGAAACAAGTTTTTTGATTAGTCGGACCACTTGATTTTTCAAAACTAGCACCACCATCCTTACTTGTAAAAGATTTTTGTTTTACGTCTTTTACAACTGGACTGTTCTTGGAAGTAGAAGCACTTCCTCGGTTATAGGCACCACCACCCGATGAGAAACATCCCCCAAAATGACTTGATTTTTTTTTGTTTTTCAACTTTGAGAGCCAACTGACATACATCATTATATGTCAAATATTGCTACAATTGGACCACATTTCCAATTTCATATCGTAGCCCTCCAAGAAAACGAGCAATAGTTTGTTCTTCCGGCTCCAAAACATCGCATCATAAGATTTTCAAATTCAGCCACGTAGTCTTCCACAGATAGATCCTTCTGCCTGAAGTTGTGATATTTGAGAAAAGCATCTTGGTGATAATTATTCGGCAAAAATTTCCTCCTTAACTCCTTCTTCATTTTGTCCCATGTTCTGATCTTTTTTTTGTCATCACGCACACGTCGCTTTTTAAGGTGTTCCCACCAAATGGACGCATATTTTTTTTAAATTGATAACCACTAACTTCACCTTGTTACCTTCTTGAAAATCTTTGAACTCAAAAATTCTCTCAATGGTATTGAGTCAGTCAATGAATTCGTCAGGATTATTTTTCCTTCAAAATCTGGAATATCAACTTTAAAATCCAAAAACCTGTGGCGGACATTGTTTCTTTGGAACTGTTGACCACGAGATACACGGTCACTTGCGTCATTATCATCATGAAATGGATTGAAATCCTCATCATTACTTCTAGAATCATCATCTGAATCATGACCATCAACATCATGTTCACGATGTTCGCCACGCGCAAGGCGTTGCTCGAGTTGCTGCACTTGTCTTCTTAAATTTTCTAACTCAATATCACGAAGGTCTCTTTGACGAGGTTTAGGATCATCATCGTTTGGTCCTCTTCTTCTCCAACCAGTCATTGTAGACCAAAGCTCTGATACCACTTTGACACTGAGAAATTAGAGAGATATGAAGTAACACAAGAAGTCACTCAACACTCTTCACTCTAGGAATCCACCAAAAGAGCAAGATAAATAGAAGATAAACTTCTAAACAAGCTTAAGAGCTCAAAGTAATTATTATTAAAAAATGAGTTGTCTTTCACGATTACAAAAAGACCTATAAATAGGTAAAACTAAGAAGTTGGAACAACTCTCCAAAAAAACGTAAATAAACTTTAATACTAGAAAGTTGGAACAACTCCCCAAAAGGAAGTAAATAAATTTTAATACTAGATAATTAAATATTATATCGGTGGATTTCCAAAAGTGACTATTTAAATTCCACCACACTTCATTAGTTTGATCATATTTCTTTGACTTAAAAGGGTTTCTCAATTCCAGCATCAGATTTATACACCTTCAAAAGAGGCACAATTCATTGACAATTAGGTAAGACAAATCTTCTTAGGTTAAACAATAATAAATATGCTGACCCCAGGTCATATGTTGTGGTGACTACAATTTTATCTCTGTGTCAAATTTATTTATGTATCGAAAATAGTTTATCTATGTTAGGAACTCGACAAAAATGTGTTATACTTATTCAGTTAATCTTAAATTTTGTCAAGTATGTTCAATGCAGCTAGGCGTTAATATTAATATTCTTTATCCCACATCAGCTGCTAAGTCATCCGTACAATATTTTAACTTAATGATTTAATTTTAAAATAATTAAATATTTTAAAATATTAATTTAATTTAAATTATTTACATCAATATTAATAATTTTAATATATATATATATATATATATATATAATCTATTTATAATTCTTAAACTCAATCATAAATGTAAATAAAGTATTTTTAAACAATAATTTTATTTTAAGTTTGTAATAAGATTAAAACAATTCGTTTATATATAATTTTATTTAGAATGACTATTTAAATATTTATATATAATCTTATTATTAAAAAAAAATCTATATATAAATAAAAATTATTAATTTTATTATAAGATTTGAAAATAAAATTATTATCTCCAAATATTTATTCTGAATTATTGATTTTAAAAATTATAAATATATATACATATATAAGAATTACTAATCTTATTAAAAATGTTTGACATAAGAAAATTATAAATATATATACATATATAAGAATTATTAATCTTATTAAAAATGCTTGACATAAGAAAATTAATGTTAATCAAATTTTTATATAATTTAATCTAAAAGTTTATTAAAAATCTTACTTAATTTTTTTTTTAATTCAATCACAAATTTTATACTAAATAAAAATAAAACCACTTACATATTTTATACTTTAATGATAATTACGAAAAACATATTCTAAATTAACTTACCAACCTATTATAACACATAAGTAAACGGTCTCACTACTAAATTATATTACGACAAATCGGTGGGGATCGTCGATGAACTCATTGATATTAATCTTGAAGATATGCGAATTCATTAACAATAAATTTTATATTAGGTTTGTTCATTAATAACATTTTTTGTTTTGTTTTGTGACTAGGTATTCACTCTATTTTTGTATTACTTTTTATCAATTCATGTTTTTATTTTAATTTTTTTAAAATAAAGGAGAGCTAGCATGACACCCCACAGACATATATGACCACGTCTAAACTCAAAACGTTTCCAGATGAAATCGAATTCGTGATATTTTGGTCTTTTAAGCCGACTCTTAACATTTAGCTACCTTAGTGAGATCTATCTTTATTTATACGATGATGTTGCAACTCTTTAAAATAAAAATAAAAAAATAGGATTGAAATTGCATGATTAGAAAGGAATAAATGAAGAGAGAAAAAGAAGACAAAACCCAAGAAGGGTGTCTCCCATCCCTGGAGCAGGCCTAAGGCGTCATTGCCATCTTCACCGCCGGTGTCCCCGCCACCGCATTTCCTTATATTTTATTATTATTATTATTTCTTTTGAAAAAAATAAAAGTAAGTGTTCTATTTTGCACTCTTCCTTGTTATGTGGCAGACAGAGAGAGACAGAAGCCCATGCATGCACTATTATTTATTTTATAACCTAATTCTAAAAGTGTATATATATATATATATAGTTAAGACCAATTCTTTCTAGACAAAATATCCCCCTTCCATCGGTTACATTATTATCTTTTCCATTCTTTCTACGCATGCATATATATATATAGGAAGATTCTAAGTGAAATTAAAATGTAATATATATACGTACCCACCCATGTACTAAGTATAATAATTGTAATCATCATGTGAAGCCCAAAGTATATATATTTTTTCTTCTAAAAATCGATATAAAAGAATTAAAAGATGATGAAAATACAAAACAAAGCATGATAAATCTCAAATAGCTTCAGTGTAATGTTTTATCTGGATTACATGAAAATTGATTAGGAACAAAAAGGTCGCCATGTTCAACCGTCAATTGTACATGATATGTAGCTGATTTTGCCTTTGCCCGATTGATACTTAAACTGTAAAATGCATCACAATGCGATCTCCACTTCTTTTAATTATCGTGTTTTTGATTTAGCATCTTGGGTTTATTTCTTTATTTCACTACGGAGGTTTTAACATCCTATTTTGCTCATCATCATTGGTAATTGGTTGCATTTGCATCCATTAAATCTAAGAAAAATTAAGGACCAATGTTGAAGACTCTCTGAATGCATTCTCTTTACTTTAAGGTCTTCGATTTTCAACTTTAACTAAAAATTGAAATAGAAGCTAGGTCATGACGAATATTTTGATAGTATCTTCAAAGGATTAATTAGTCGGTCTCTAAGAAAAGTTTGTCCAAATTATAAAAAAAAATATTATGTTTTCCATTTATCAATTAAGCAAAGAGTCAATTTTAAAACCAATAATAATACAAACCATGTAGTATATTATATACATATGATTGATCATGAACTTATATTTTGGTCATTCTTGTCTCTTTCATTTCATTTATTAAATTATAAATGATAGCAATGATGAAAGAGGGTTGCAAATAAGGCAACATAAATATCTTATGGTGGTGCAGATAGTATTGGGGAGCAAGCTAAAGTTGCAATAATATTAAAGCATGACATATATATAGACAGAAAAAGAAGCTTATAGATAACATTAATTATTATTTTGATCAAAAGGTGGCCGGGGATAATTAGTACAATACATATATCAATTAATTAATTAATTAATGATTATATATACTTATTTTTAGGCAGGGGAATATTTGAATACGCATGCGCATGATTAAGACTAGGAGAGGAAGAAAAAGTGTTTGTTTGTTTATGATTATTCTAATTTGAAGATATTTTTTTAGTATCATATGTTATTATAAACCCTAAAGTTTGTGTTTCGATTCCATCTAGCTAGCTAGCTCCCATTAATTATTTATTTACATCATCATTCATAATAATTCATTTCTCCTTTCCCATCCCAAGACAAACCCTACCCACCTTACCTCTTCATATATATATCATTCATCAACTGTCTTTCCTTAATTCATCTCAATCTCATTCTTAATCCCTTCTTGTTATGTTAGTATGGTATATATAGTTCCTTCCATATATATATGTCATCATTTTCTTTGCTTTTATGATAATAAATTGAAGATTTTTCAGAGTCCATGATGAAAGCGATATTGGTGAGGTTCAATCTGATGACGGATTTACGCATTATATTTGTCTCAACTCTCAACAATATAGTAAAATACGCTCTTGGATTGAGCCGTGCCAATATCACTTTTACTTCCACTATTCTTGGGCATTGACATATTCAAAATTGGTAAATATTTTTTAAGTATAATTAAGTTATCTTAATTTCTTTTATTCTTTAATTTGTTTAATATGTGTGTAAAATTAGTTTATAATCACACGTGCAAATCTTTTATTGTCAAGATATAATCATGCATGTAGGCAGATCACCTAGCTAATAGCACATTAGATGATTATTAATTTTTATTTTTGTCTCCCCTTAATTAATTGGGTTCCTTTGATATGTATGATGATGTCATATATCATAATTGTGTTTCATTTATTAAAAAATCATAATTGTGTATGCTTCTGTCCACATCCACCTACTAGTGTCTTCATTCTTCTCTCATAATTAGTGCTCTTTAAATTTGGTAAGGTTTGTATTGTCATTTTCTCTTGCTACATTTATAATTGTGTGCATTCTTTGGTTCATTTTCCAACTTTTGTTTTATCTTTTATTTTAAAGAAAGTTTCAATTAAAAGAACATCCTTTACAATGAAGAAACAAACGACAAATGGCAATGGGCCTGGGATAAAAAAAACTATCTCTTTGCCATTCAAAAGAAAAAGCAGTGATTGATCTTGTTTTAGGGGGGATTTTATCAAAAAAAAAGTCTTGTTTGAATTTTTAATTAGTTTATTAATGTCCTTTTATATTTAAATTTAATACAAAAATTAAAAATATTTTAATATTTTAACTAATTAAATGAATAATATAATGGTTAGATGGATAATTTATGTGATAAAAAAATCTATAAAACTAGATAGAATCTTAAAACATCTAAAAACACCATTTTTTTGGAGTTTTACACTAAATACAACCATCTTGTTATATATTTTTCAATCATCAAATAACTTAATTTATTAATTAAAATATTAAAATATTTTTATTTAAATTTTATAAAATTTAGATTTTAAATAACTCATTATGATAGTTTAAATGTCAAGACTAATTAATAAAAAATTTAAATTTAAATAACTCGCTAAGATAGTTTAAGTGTCAATAATAATTTATAGGTGTCGTGACTTTAGAGTCAGGTTTGCTTTTAACATTCAAAAATAAAAAAAATAAAAACTTTAAATATAAAAAATATTATAATTCAATTTAACATTTTTTTTTTATCTCAATTCAAACCTTCAAATAACAAATAAGCTCAATATTAATCAACTATTAACAAAATAATTTATGTTTGAGCTCATATATTATTTAAATTTTATATTTTAATGGGTTTAAATTTAAAAGTAATTTAATAATGTATTTCTATAAATAAAGATAAAATATATAATTATTTGAATCTTTATCTCATAAAATATCACATTTGTAACCGAAATTTGTTAAATCTGTCATTCTTTGTTATCTTCTATTCCTTACTTTTACTAATACTAACAAGAGTGTTAGTGAATTAATTAACATGTTTTTTTTCTCTTCACAAGCCCTTTTTTTCTTATATTAGTTTATTGTTATAATATATATATATATATATATATATATATATTAAATAATTAATGTAATTTATATATTTTATAGTTAGATACTAAAATATTATATAATTATTGTGATTTATATCTTTGTTTGTATTAGTTAAAACAGTTTAAGAGCATAGGAACGACACTCGGTCGTATAAAACGAGGATAATGAAGAATGATCATGTCCGGGTACTGCCACAAAATGATTTAGAAATATCTCGGTGTCGATCAACAATCCTCATTCCTTAAAAACAAAATATCGGAAGACCATGGTCCATAACTCAAGACAAAACATAAAACTCTCAAGGTATGATACCATGACAAACATATATATTTGTCATAATTTTCCCTATTATATTAACTTTTATTATTATTATTTTAGGACGCGGTTTAAGGTTTAAGTATAACAATTGAAATATGACAAGAGTGGTTCAAAATTAAATAATACCTACAAAATAAATAGCCTAATGTGTAAAAAAGTGAATAAAAACTAATCTATTGCGAAATTACTGGAACATAGAGCAATACTGTCTCTAGCTAAATATCAAACACATTGTACTAATAACTTTCAGTAATGGTCATAAGGATGGCGCTTTAATTAATCTAGTAGGCATGATACACTGATTCAAAGTTTTAAGATTTTGTTTAGGTCAGATAAACCACCCTTAACGATCTTAGAGATGATGATGATCCCTCTTTAGCAGTCTCAATTCATGGGTACCAACATTTTCAGGTTAGACATTAACCAATAAATTTTCTTAAACAATCTCAATTCATCACTATTAACATTATTTAATAGTGACAAGACATTAACTAATAAATTTTGATAAAGCTCGGCTAACATCTTTTTTTAGGAGAGTGCCTTGTTTATCTTTTCACAACTCAAATTTGAGTTGGTGTTGTGTTTTGTTCGGTACGACAATCTATTTAGCTGAATCGCATTTGTCAACTCAGATTTTTGTAATCTGAATAATAGTCTCAAACTTTGGTGAGTCGTTTGTTGCTCATACCCTTCAATCGTGTTGGTGACCATTTTGCGAGTCAGCCTTCATCTCCTCTTTTATAGCAAAGGAGATATTGTTGTCGTATCTAGAGTTCTTTTTAAATTTTCTTTTTATTTTGGAATTAATCTTTTATATGAATGCCTTCTACGGGTATTTTCTAATGATTTCAATGAGTTTCTCGCTATTTTAACCATATTTGTATATGTTTAGTTATCATTGGCAGAATTTTTTTGGCGTTGGTTACCAACTCTCAGACAAAGATAAATTTTATTTCCGCTCAGAATTCCGGATAGAGATTTTTCTTACACCGTTTAATTAGTTAGTTCGGTTTGCTTTCATTCATCGCTCATTATTATTGAATTTAAATGAGTTCGTCTTTGGAGTTATCTTATAGATATCACGTGATTAGTGGATTAGTTTCTTTTAAAATCTTAATATTTGCAAATTTATTTTATGTAACGTCTAGATTTAATTTTTTTTAGATGTTATTTTCTTTTATTTACAAATTAATATTCTATATGTAAATAATTTTTTTTTATCATTTCTATGTCAAAGTCTTATGCTTTCCCATTCTCTTGAGACAAATGATTATTAATATAAAAATTGTTGTTTAACAAACCATAAAACTTAACTCTAGAAAAAAAAATCTTTTATTAGATATAAAAAAAAAATATTTGAAAAAAAAAGTGAAAAAAAAATTTACATATTTTTGAAAAAAATAAACAAATATTTTTTGTGACAGTTAGGTATTCAATCGATCGGTTAATCGGTTCATGTTAAGTCTTGTTTTACCTCTCATTTTACAAACTGGTATTGATATCGGTTTTACCGGTTCTGTTTCTACTGATTTCGATCGGTTAACCAAGAACCGATTATTCAATTTTTTAAATTAAGTATTCAATTTATTTTTCAAAATTTTTATTTGTGCCATCCTATTATGCTCTTATCCATCCTTTTTATGTCTATGTTATAATATATTTTATAGATATATTTATAAATATGTTTCAATATATTATATTATTGTAACAATTTAATATATTTTAAGAGTTTGTATTTTTAAAATAAAAGATATATAAATTAAATTTTATTTTTTAAATAATTCTATATAAATTATAATTTAAAAATAATTAATATCTATAAATTATTAAATATTATTTATAATATATTTAATAATATTTATAAAATAACTAATATAAATTATAAAATATAAATATATAATTAAATTATTATCGGTTAAACCGATAAAATAGTAGTTCACCTATAAACCGGTTCGTTTAACAAGTAAAAAATTAGTTAGCCGGAATCGTTAGAATCGATTAAACGATAAACTACCGATAAAATGAAACAGGCAAGTATTCGGTTCGGTTTGATTTTCTATTTTTTTAGACAGCCCTAATAACAGTAACTAGCATGTTACAACTTCCTTTATAATTTAATTTAAAGTATTATTTAATGAGAATCAAACCCAATTTATTTATGAGATATTGGTGGTTGACATGATCCCTTTAAATAATAGACGTTTTTAAATATTAATAAAGTGACTAACATAATGTAAATGAGAATATAATATAACTTTTTTTTATTTATTCAATCCAAGATGTTCATCCATTTTCTATTCAATATGGGTTTAAATTTCATACTAATTCACCAACTTAGGTTAAACTCCAATACTAGGAATCAAATCTTTCCTATAAAAAAAAATCGTCTTACCAAGAACGTCTAATCTCATTAATTATCATTAACACAAAATACGCAATAACATTCTCTTTTTAAGTATTAATCTTAATTAATTTTGATGGGTTTTATTCATTTTTGTGATATTTGAAAAATTATAAATTAATAAAAAAATAATTTATCCTTTTGATTTTTTTTTGACATAAGCTCTAAACCCAAAGATTAACAAACTTATCTTTGATGCAACACTAGGTGTTAGGCGAGGTAGGTGTCACGGCCCATTCAATGGGATGACCAAAACCCAAAGAGATGTCAAGCCTTAATGCACATAACCTAGAATGTTCTAGATTTTATTAGACTTTTCCCTTTTGTGAAATCCTTTAGAATTCTCTAGGAGTTCCTATTTCTAGGGGTAGGTAATTGAATTTTCTAAAATTCTCTAGGAGTTTCTAAAAATAAGTAGATATTAGAATTCTCTAAAATTCTCTAAGAGTTCCTATGTTTAGGTAGATAATAGAAGTCTTTAGAAAACCCTATGTTAAGAAAGATTTAGAAAGATCCATCAACTTGTATATAAATTAACAAGTCTTGGTCATAAACCAAACACCTGTAGAACACGCACTACACGACAACCTAAGTAACAAGTAATACATCTTCATATTCTCCAAGTTCTTTCCCTCTCAAAGTGTTCATTCTTTTTCATCTTCTAATAGGCTGACTAGCTAGTATTTAGGCAATCTAGCCTAGTGTTGCACGAGACAAGGAGTTATTCGGTGATCGAGTTTCTGCCCGTGACAAAATGGTATCAGAGCAAAAGTGCTATCATATCCACGTTTATGCTTCTGCATTCAAGAGAATATTGTGCTAGAAGAGATTGATTCAGGTTCCGAAGTCACGAAGGTTTTGACCGACCAACAGAAGGACAAGGGGCCCAAAAGGGGCAAGTCCGTGGAGAGATGTGCTGACATGGAAGCGCGGGTGACCCGGCTTAAGGAAGGCATGTGCGAGCACTAGGAGGCTCTCGAGGTATTGAGCGCGGTGGTCGATAGGGTGATGATTTTGGATGAGGCAGGCGAAAAGTTGGAGAATGAAGTCATGAGAATCATTAACAATTCAAATTGTAGCATTCGGGACAAAGTGCTTGGATGAGTTCGAGGTGAGGTTAATGATATCAAGAATGTAGTGTTCGAGACAATCCGAGGAGAAGTCCATGCAATGATCGACACTCTCTAAAGGGAGATGATGGGGAGGCTTGAATCGATGGAAGGTCAGATTGTGTGGAATGGAGAGGAACTTTGAGGTATGGAACCTCAACATATAGATGTTCCCAAACCAGCTCCGTTCAAAGGCTCGAGAAATGTAAGGGAAGTTGAGGACTTCCTTTGAAACATGGAACGATATTTTTGGGCATCAAACATACTTGATGATCGTACCAAGTTGGAAACAACCCCTTTCTTCCTGAAATAGATGGCACTACTGTGGTGGAGGAGACGTGAATTAGACATTGAACAAGGCACATTGATGATAGAAACGTAGGAAGAATTCAAGATCGAGTTCAAGCGCCAATTATTTCCAAAGAATGCCGATTTCGAGGCTCAAAGCGACTAAGTCAACTTGCGCACAATGGGACCATCAAAGAGTATGTTAAGGAGTTTTAGGAACTGATGTTTGAGTTGTCTAGTCTCTCACAGAATAAGAGGCTTTGTTCGCGTTTGTTAACGGCCTAAAGATATGGGAACAATTAGAGTTTCAAAGGGCCATCAACCCAACAAGGAGGACGGTCAAGTCCGTGAATACAACTACCAAACCGGTGGCCGGGGAGACTAAGGAAGTGCACACCTAGATCGGAGACTAGAATGAACAGTCTCGTTACTTTAGTCCCTATGGATGACTACGATGTAGTGTTGAGACTACGATTGTTCGATTAGGTACGCACTTGTATAATTCCTTATTTCAATTCACTAATCATTTTGGATCACGGAAAGACTAGCGTGATACCAACAAGAAGAGAATCATAGGGAATGAGTATATTCTCAGCAATGCGATTTAGCCGAGGTCATAAACGTGGTAAAGAGATATATGCCATTTTTGATATGACGGATGATGGGGACGATTCCAAGGGAAAGGGGGAAGTACTCGATGAAGTCCAAATAGCGTACGTGGAGGCCTTTGAGGGGCTCAAGGTCAAAGACACCAAATAACCATCAACTCCACAAAGTTTTGTCACATGTTATGTCGGTCAAAGTATGTATGTCTTCTCTCTCACTAAATCCTTAGAAGAGGAAGCAGATCGTGCTTGGACATCTTTGGACGAAACCACCAAGAAGATGAAGAAATAGGCAGATCTGAAAAGGCGTGTAATCGAGTTTAAGAAGGGGGTGAATAATGGGGAAATTACTCCGCAACAATTTATGTCGGGTTTAGGGTTCAAAATCGAGGGACGTGTGGGCAATGTCTCATATTGGTTGGAGTTGGCCGCCATAAGTCTAATCAATACCGAGAATAGTTGGGAAAGTGGAGAACACTTATGATATGTCAGGAAGAAGATTAAAAAGTATTGGTCCAAGGTCGAGTCGAGGACGGCCACGACTTATGTGGGGGAGAATGTCACGGCCAATTCAATGGGGTGACCAAAGCCCAAAGAGATGTTAAGCCTTAATGCACATACCCTAGAATGTTCTAGATTTTGCTAGGCTTTTCTCTTTTGTGAAACTCTCTAAAATTCTCTAAGAGTTCTTATCTCTAAGTAGGTAGTAGAATTCTCTAGGAGTTCTTAAAAATCGTAAAAATCGGTAGATAGTAGAATTCTCTAGGAATTCCTAGGTCTAAGTAGATAATAGAAGTCTCTAAAAAAAATCCCCCAGGTTAAGGAGATTTAGAAAGATCCATACACTTGTATATAAACAAGTCTTAGTCATAAATCAAGCACTTATAGAACACACACTACACTACAACCTAAGTAACAAGTAATACAACTTCATATTCTCCAAACTCTTTCTCTTTCAAAGTATTTCTTCTTCTTTTATCTTCTAATAAACTGACTAGCTAGTATTGAGGCAATTTAGTCTAGTGTCGTACGGGACATAGAGTTAAGTTATTTGGTGACCGAGATTCTTCCCTAACATATGGCTTACTAAACAAATCATCAGCTAAATATACAAATATTCTTTTTTCATTATTTTAAATAATACAAACTATATTCACACTTTCACCGAACATAACTGCCGGTACTGCTTTGATGGCTATCCCTTTTTGATTAGCTCTTGTTATGATATATAATGATCACAAAATAAATAATATATGTTATTTTTTAAAGCATAAGGGTATTTTTCCTCCTATATATAGAGAGAGAATAAACACAAAGGTTGGTCCTGATTCCTTTAGAACAAACATATTCAATTCACCATTTAATTTAATTTAATTAATAAAGTAGTTTTGTGTCTGGCCACACATTTTCTTGGAATAATGGATGCTCTCTCTTATCTTGATGCTTCCTAGTGGTTGCTTTTAGATCTCAAATCTCAATGCTTACCTTTTATTTTAATCACCTGTCTACATTAATGGAATGTTTTAGTTCATTTTCTTACATGTCTAATTTAATCAAAGATCATCATGAAATCACAAAATGCATGTTTTCATAATAATGTGAAAATTAATATCCACAATCATCTTGGACAAATTGTAAAAGACTGAGCAGATCATCCTCCTCGTCTATAGTTAGTCACAATGTTACTCCAAATACCAATCTTCTTCACACTCAAACCAAATATACACATATATATATAGTAAGCAAACTTGTAACAAGTTTTGGGATCTTGATTATCGACAATGCTGCTTGGCAGTGACTGGAGAATCACGAATTGTCCTGGCTTGATTATTATAGTTGGGTTTCTTCTTGCGCCTAATAGTCTGATGAGCCTGTCGAGAGTGATAGGACGAGATGGCAAAGTCATTGAGGTCTAGGACTGAAGTAAGAACCTTCACAACTTCCTCCATGGAAGGGCGCGACTTTAAGTCGCGGCTGAGGCAGCTGAGAGCCAGCTGAGCAACTTTCTGAGATCCTTTAAGTGAGTAATGTAGCTCTAACCGAGGGTCTACTATTTGATAGATTCTTCTTTTATCAGTAAGTTGTGGCTTAGCCCAAGTCACAAGATTTTGCTCCCCACTAGGACGTTTTTTATCCATAGATCTTTTTCCGGTTAGAATCTCAAGAAGCACAACCCCGAAGCTGTAGACATCGCTCTTTGAAGTCAAGTGACCTGTCATTACATATTCTGGAGCAGCGTAACCATATGTCCCGACAATCCTAGTGGAGACGTGTGTATTGTCACCCTGAGGTCCAGCTTTTGCAAGACCGAAGTCGGACAGCTTTGCATTATATTCCTGCAAGGAACAAGTTATAAGTAATTTTCAAATGTGAGTTGATCAAAGGACTGGTTTTAGTTACTAACAGAATCAAGCAAAATGTTTGATGTCTTGAAGTCTCTGTAAATAACAGGTTCAGGACCTCCATGAAGAAATGCTAAGCCTTTTGCTGCACCAAGTGCAATTTTCATCCTGTTGAACCAAGATAGTGGTATACTTCCTTCAACAACAAATTCACCAAGTATTATTAATTGCCTCCCAAATTACAAACATTTCAACTTTTTCAATACTAAATTTTGGATGATTTGAGTTCTCTATTGGAAGTTGTAAACAAATTCACTCAACAACCAAACCTTATTAGTAAAACCTGCCATTCTTGGATGACATAAAGTCTATATTCTCACAGCTTTCAAACATAGTTTAGTCTTTACAAAAGATAAGGGTTATGATCATTCAAAACCTGAAATGTAGAATATCACAACTTACTTCTGAAAAGATGGTTTTCAAGACTTCCACGAGTCATGAATTCATAGACAAGTAGCCGTTGATCATCCTCAATGCAGTACCCAATGAGTTTCACAAGATTAGGATGATGGAGCTGTCCAAGGAAGTCAACTTCAGCCTGCAGCCCACATTAAGTTTAAAAAATTGAAAATAAAAACAGGTTTTGCATCAATTTACTAAATTAAACTTACTAACCACCCATTCTCTATGACCTTGAAGGCCATCAGGCTTCAAGCTCTTAACAGCAACTGTGATCCCCGAACCAGGCTTTGCAGGACCAGTCCCATTTTCATCAATCCAACCTTTGAATACATACCCAAAACCACCCTCCCCAAGAATGCTATCGGGTCTGAAATTCCCAGTTGCAGATTTGAGCTCCTGATAAGTAAACTCGAGAAGCTTGCAAGGAGCTCTGCTTCCCACTTGCTCTGGAATATTATTGGTGTTATCAGAAGAACTATTATTAGTTTCACCAGGAACACACATCTCCCTGTTACTTGCATTTAGGTATCTTGTCTCTATACCTGTTCAAATTAGATAGATGTACAAGATTCATAAGCTTTGGATCTATATTAAGAAGAAAAATGTTTCAGCTTTCAAGAATCAAGATGAAATACCTGCATCATAAACAAGACTTGTTCTGGGGATGGGATTCGCAGAGTCTTTGTTTGGAGAAGATTTACAGTTCCTTCTGAAACCGCACCTGAACACTGACCAACACCCACATCTCTTCTCCATACTGTTCTGTTCTCAAGAGTTTTGAAAATTGGAGTCTTGGAGATCGAGAAAAAGATAAATTATTTGGTTTTTTGCTGTGGGGAGGAGATTATAGGCATCATCAACAACAGCAGCATCATCATCATCGCAATGTTTACAAAAAGAACTTTTTCTCCCCCCACCACCTTTTTCTCTGTCTTTCTCTGTGCAGGCCTTTGAAGTAAATTACGAAAAAGGGCAAACGACAACAAAAGATTGAAACTTTTACAATCCTTGATTCTGGGGAAATCATGAAATTACTATACAGAGAAAGAGAAGGTCTCAGCTTCAAAAACACAAGTTTGTTAAAAGTTGCTGTTATTCTCCTTTAGTGGATGAATCTTTTGCTCATTTTGGAAAATACAACACACACCACTCTCGTTTTAAAATCTTGCTGGCTATTATTATAACTTCAGAGTCACTTTTATTGCTATAAAAAAGCTAAAAATATCTTGTATTTTTTTTTTAAATATGTAAATAATAAAAATCTTGTGAAATATTTGATGAATTCAAAAAATGTTTTATTAAGGAAATCTAATTGTAATCACATTCAAATTTTCAATTACATCATTTTTATTAAGAGTTCTTATATAAAAATAATTGATGTCCCATCTAGGTAAATGCTCCAAAACACCATTTGAAGCGTTAGTTTTGACCAAATTTTATTCAAAACTCCATTTAAAATTGATTTTGATTTATTTTTTGTCAAAAGGATTTTTTTTTTCTCCTCTTATTAACTTTAATTATAATATATTTATAAATTATATTTCTTTCTATCCATTAGAGATGGCCACATTCATTGATTAGTTTTTAAATGATTAGCTTTGTTCTAATTTTTAAAATAATTCAAACAAAATTAATTTTTTGAAAAATTAGTTTCAACAATCCAATTATTAATTTCATTAATTAAAATACTAAAATATTCTTTATTTAAATTATTATTTATTATTTTATTTATATATATATATCTTTTAAGTTTTTTTACCAAAAATAATCATTACTTATTCAAAATAATCAACAATTATTATTTTTTTCTTCAAATTTAAAAAAAAAAACTCAATCTAAACCAAGCCTAATATCATTTTTCATAATAGAGACTATTTAAAAAGTAAATAAAAAATAGAATGAGATTAGATAAGACGTTTATATTTTTTTAATTTATTTAAAAAATATAATGTTTAGGTTTTAGATTTAAATGAAATAATGTTATGAAATATATTTTAATTATATATTTATTAACAAATTTAATAACATTGGTTCGTTCAGCTTTATCTCCATTTTTAAGTCTAAGTGTTTCTAAACATAATCATTGTATTTGTATCTTTTATTTAATTATTTATTAGGCAATGCAATTAAAAATTGAATTATCTAGATTGTACATTTTTCTGAATAGAGAATCGGCATAGTAGTTTAGATATTTTTTTACTATCATTCTCACTAGTTTTGTGAATTTTATACTTTTTTCTATAAAAAAAATAAAAAATTTATTAATGAAATTTTATAAACAAATATTTTAACATTATATTATAATATATTGAAATTTTATATTATTATAAAGAAATAAATTTAATTTTTTTTATAAAATATAAAGAATAAATAAACATATTTAACGATATTTATTAGTGTTAGAGGTAAAATAAGAATGAAATTGAGAAAAAATTAGGACAGTGAACACAAATATCATTCCCGATCAATTCTCGATTAAAAAAAAACGCCCTTAAACGCACCAAATATTGTTATTGTCTAGCATAAACATTTCAATGTAAAACCTTATAAAAGATTTTGAATAATTCCCCTAATTATCTTAAAAAAAATTATATTCTACAAAACTTTTGTAGAACCATTGTATAATAAAATTGATATAATTGAGGTTATTGTGAGTTTTATTATATTTTATCAATAATAAGAATAGTGTATAAATTTGTATACCCACCAATGTATTCAGATGATAAGTCGGCTTAAGAGACCAAAAAGTTAAGAGTTCGATTTCTACTAAAAGTGCTTTGAATGAAAGCGGGGGAGTCATGGTTGTGGAATGTCATTCTAGTCAGGGTTTAAGCGGTTGGTCGATTTTTTCATCGAAAAATTCATCCCAACCATTTGTGTCGGTTTTTTAAAATCTTCATCCGTCGGTTGACGGTTAAACGTCGGTACAATTTAATCGGTTCGATCGATTTTTCAGTTTAATCGTTGAAAAAATAACAAATATATATAATATAATAAATTACATAAAAGAATGAAAAAATTAATTAAATTAATTATCTTATGATAAAATTATATGAAATTAGATAATAAAACAACTATTTAACTTAAAATAAAATATATTAGAATATTAAGACAAAAAAATATATATCAAAAACACTTATATGGTTAGTCGGTTCAAATGTCGATCTTTTATTATCTAAATCGCCAATCGAACCGGACATGATCGATACAAGATTTATTAACTTACTAGATCTTGATTCGATCGGTTTATAATTATTTCGGTCGATTTTTTAACGAATTGGTTTAATTTTTTCGGTTTTACACATTCTAGTTCTCCTTAGTTAGGTTATTTAAAAAAAAGAAATTGATTATGAATTTGACACTCAATTCTATTATTTATTTATAAAAAAAATATTTTTCATAATTAATGTAATTTTTATTTTGACAAATTTTAAATATAATTATGACAAAATAATTTTTTATTTATAAATTGTCTTGGATTAATAAGAGTATTATTTGAGTTGAATTATTTTATATTTAAATATTAAATTTTATAAGAATAATTGAGAAATATTTAGTTATTTGACTGTTTAGATATATTGATATAATTAAGATTAGATTATTTGAAAATATTTCCAAATATTTCTCACAACGAGCCGCCTGTAACCCTATCTACTTCGTATATTTAGGGTTTGTCGAGTCATGAATTGAGGCCAAATTGATTTCAGATCTTCTCTTCTTCAAAGAGGGCTTTATCGTCCAGACCGAAAGCCTGAACATAGACCATAGTTATACATCTTTTAGAGAAAGATCCATATCTCCCAACGATTCGTCAATATCTAGGATCCTTAATTTTGAACAACAAAAGGGCATCAATTATTTCACCTTGAAGAGATTCCAATCAAGACAGCTTTGGGGATTATAATCGTATATATGGCGATCTGGTGAACAACTGCGATTGCGATTGATCGATCGATCGGGTAAACTGAGAGCAAAACATGTCTGCAATCGTGTGCGGCAAGAGATCGTTCTTCGAGGAACTCCCATCTCCGTCCGTCTCCAAGAGAATTCGCCGTTCTCCTTCGTCTCCTATCCGGCTTTCCCCAACGAGGACTGCAGCTGGCTCCTCTTCATCTTATCTGTCGGCCATTGATCATCTCTCGTCTCTCTTCCCTGAAATGGACAAACAGGTAGCTTTTTATATTTCAATTGAATCAAATACATAATTCAGATATACTCTGTTGGATTAATAGTCATCATATCTTTTCGTTTGCTAATTAAGAGCCTAATCATTCATTCCAAACAATGTAGAGTATCAATTTCAAATTGATATAACCTTTAAACAGAATAATCTTTTGTCTATTTACCCATTTCATGGGCCATTGCGATTGCATCTTTTGACATTGTTTTAGAAGTTTTCTCATATCTTAATCAATATCATCACCTGGTAAAACATTTTCCATCATTTTAAAAGGCTCAAATTCATTAAAGTTCCTCCATTGTTATCGATTACATGAGAATACAAAGAACAAGAAGGGTTCCAAGCATGAACTTTATTTGTCTTAGAAATTCTATTATAGGAAGCAAACAAGATAGTAATATATCTTCTTGGCCTATGCATTCGCATATATTTTGTCTCCACTATTTTATGTAGTTGCATTTGGTGTGTTAAATTGTGGTATTTCATATAACGAGTATAGTTGGTTCGTTGTTAGTATGTTCTTAATAGTTTAGGAGTAAAATTGTGGTACACTAAGGCATTTGTGTATTAATATATCAATTCTATTTTTGTTGATCTTACAATATGTAATGCTAGATAAACAATTCCCTACAGACTACCTTGTAGAGAGCTATTTATATGAGAATGGATGTTAAGTAGTGTTGGTTAAGGTTTTGTAGGAAAAAAATTGTTTTTGTACTAGGATTGCAACTCTGAAAAAAATTGTACCTTATAATATTTGAGAACTTGGTGTTGTGGTTGTGAGGGGTAAAGAGTTAGGCCTTATATTCTTAGTCTTGATAAAAATTCCTTGAGTTGAATATACTACCTTCTGCAATGGGACTTGAATTGCTAGGTGTCAATTTCTGGTAGACCAAAATTGTTACACAATATAATATCATAATGAGTTGTGTATAATACATTGGATGCACCATAAATGGAGATATATACTTTTCCATTTGATAGGTTATATTCTCTACATGCACCATAAATGAAATATGAATTGGGAAACTGGTTGTCTCAACTGTTTGCATTCTAGATCTTCTCAAAGGAGTTAGCCGCATCATGTTGTTCGACATGGCTTCCCTGTTGTTCTCCTTATCTCTTTATTTCGTTGTTGCATTTATCTTTTTTGGGCACCTGTACTTGCTTGTCTCTAAAAAAGTGTAAAGACAAGCTAGTACAGATGTCTCCCAAAAGATTGATGCAATGACCAAATAAAGAGAACATTTGGGAAGCCAAAAAGGAAATGGACGCCAAGTCGAGCACGATGATGGGGCTAACTCCTTTTGAGAAGATCTAGAATGGACCATCTGTACTTGCTTTGTGGTTTCTGCTCAAACGACTTCTTTGAATGAATTGACACTTATTAAAAAAATAAGTAAATGGAGGCTCCTTATGGCTGGATTTCCACTTACAATTTGCAGGAAAATTGATTTGAGAGATCTTTTAAAGTTTAGGGAAATGTCTAATTTGGTCTTATTCAGTTAGTTGTCTTTGGAAGTCATTTAAGAGGATATTATTAAGTGATGTAAAAATTGGTTTTTAGCTTCTTGAAAGGGCGCTTAAAGAATGTGACGATGATCTTGACCTGGCCATTAGAAGTTTGAATGACCTACGGTTGGGGTCAGCTGAGAGCATGGACCCAGCTGGAGGAAAACCCGAAGCTACATCTGAAATTAAGGTTCAATTACAAGCTTCAGGTATGTTTACACATCTCGCTATTTTTTCAATGCACTCAGACTCAATAGCCTGATAAATATGTTTTTGTGTGGCAGGTGATCAGGTGCCTGCTAGTAAGGATCCAGTTACCATCAATGGTGCAGACTGGGTTGAGCTTTTTGTAGTGGAAATGAAGAACGCTTCCAATATGGATGATGCCAGAAATCGTGCATCTCGAGCTCTCGAGGTGTTTGAAAAATCCGTGATTTCTCGTTCAACTGCCCAAGCAGCCCAAACCTTCCAGCAGGTTGTTTTCTTTTGTCATTATAGTTTGTGATTATGATATTTTGGCCTTGTTTGATCTAAGGGTAATTTCAAAATAACCTTGTCTCGTCTAAGTTATTGTAAATCAGGTTATTAAAAAAGTAAATATATTTGAATGTTGTGATTTAAAGTGGTCTTGTGATTGATCTGAATTGTTCAGGAGAATAGCATACTGAAGGAACAACTTGAAGGACTAATTTATGAGAATGGAATACTGAAACGTGCAGTATCCATTCAGCATGAGCGACAAAAAGAATACGAAGACAGGAGTCGGGAGATGCACCATCTCAAGCAGATGTTGTCCCAATACCAGGAGCAGCTTAGGACTCTTGAGGTCAGAATACGCTCACCTTTTTTTTTTATTGATTTAATTAATTCTGGTTTTAATCTAAGTGATGAATGTTTTGATAGGTGAACAACTACGCACTTACAATGCACCTCAAGCAGGCTCAGCAAAACAGTTCTATTTCGGGCCATTTCAATCCGGATGTCTTCTAGCGGAAGTTCGATGTCCGTGTTTAATTTTATTGTAATGTAATTCATATGCAAGAAGTGCATTATTGTATTGATGTTACTACTAAGTTTGAATTTTTGAGAGATGTTGTAACTCCTCTTAAGAGGGTTATGCTTCTTCTTCCTTCAGACAACATATATATTGAGTAAGAGATTTATCTTTTCAGTGTTGTTTTTTTGGGTAATAAGATTATTTTCTTAACAATTGATTCTGTCATTAAACCCAATCTTGTATTGCTGATAAATTGTATTCTGGAATTTACTGTATGTAGATATAATATGAGTAATTTATTTTATATTTAGTACTTTACAGCTATTCAGATGAACATTATTATTATTATTATTATTGTCTGTTTGGGTTCAGTGGTGGTACTGGTACTTTACTCAATGGAGTATGCTTCAATCATTCTTCTTCCATTTGGGCCCATTTGGATTCATATATTCATATGTAAATAAGTTTTTTTTTTTTTTATATATTTTTTTTGGTCAAATTATTGAGTTTGTAATATATTTATAAAATAAGTGCATTAGTAGATAAGGTTGAGGATTTAGTTGTCTACTTTTAAATAATTTTAGATAAGGTTAACAAGTTTAATTTTAGATCATGTTTATCCATTTTTACTATTTTAAATTTATAATAATAAATTTTACTAATTTATAAATAATTTTAATTTTATATTAAAATATTTCATATTTATTCAAATAAATTAATTAATATAATTAATTTTGTAAATATAACTTTTTATAGTGTTATTTAATTCTTATTATTTATTAATTAATTTTATATTTAAATATATATATATATATATATATATATAATTAATATTTTTAAAAAAATTAAACTCTTATTAGAAAATTTTCAAAGATAACTAAGTTAATTAATTTATTTATTTTTTAAATTAAAATTAAATTTAGTTAAATGTGTAATAATTTGGTGGTCTTGGATCCTCAAATAATTGACGGGAGAGAGGGCCCAGAGATTACGTAATCGCATATGCAAACAAGGAACAACTTTCACTTTCAGGCCACCTTATATCCAAAGACGAGGCCCAATTGGCAAAGAGAGGAGCCCACCACCTGCTACACTTGATGTGGGCCCACGACCCAAAACTCAAACAAAGACCCACGTCCGTCAGTGTGTAGTCATATTCCATTTTCTTTATTTATTTTTTTTATAATTATTTTGCAACAAACAAGCTTACTAATATTTTAAGGTATAGAGTTAAGGGTTTATTTAAATTGGCTCCTACATTCTTTGTATCTTATTCCATCATGGGAATTACAAAGGTGGAATCCTCAACACGAGAGTTAGTTCTATTATTAGCGTGAACTGTTATATGAAAGTGTTGTCATCCCTACCTTATATTGGTGGAATTCGACGGAGATGCCCAACGTTCTTGAAGCCTAAATGGATTTATAGCAAGACCATAAGAGACATCCATAGACACAATAAAATAAAAATAGGATCACATCCTCTTCCATACATTTCCTCATAGAAAGGAACTCACCTATCCAAATGATTTTATCCACAAAAACAAGTAATGAAATTAGAGAAATTATCAAAAAAAAAATAAAATTATTTGATTTATATAGTTGCCGCTAAACAACTCAAATATACTCAACACTAAAACTACTATTAGGATTCAAATTATTAAAAATCTTTAAAGTCAACCAATCAATATTTAATTAGTAACATATTTAGAGTAAACCCGATTTGTAATGCATGAGTACCGGTGTCCTACCAAAATAAAAAAAAATGAGAGTAAATTTATTTTTCACTTAATAAAGTTTTCGGGTAAATGGTAGTGTTAGGTGGTCGATAACATAAGTTTACAGATAATAAGTTGGTCCCCGTCCCCTATATATAAGTGGTGGTCCTTATAACTTAGAGTTTGTTTGATAATCGGGTTTTTATGTTTTTTTTTAAGGATTGTTACTCATAATCTAACCGTTAATTCATCAATCTAATTATTCTTTTTATTTATTAAAACTACTAAAATTACTCTTTATTTAATTATTTAAAAGTATTTTGTTCAATAAACTAAAAAAAAACAAAAAATTATTTTTTTCAATTTTTCATCAAAATTAAACCCAAACAAACCCTTTGCCAGTTGGTGACTGTAAATAATGCTGATCAGAATTCAGAGCATGCTGGCTTGGCTGGCTGCATAATTTTCCACCACTCTCCAATATTTCTTTACATATTCATATTAGTGTTGTACATTTTCTATACTCCTAATTCATTCAAATAATAAGAAGCAAGATTCATCGAAAAGATCATATTAATTATGAAGATTTTGTTACAAGTTCTTGTCATGTTCTTCCACAGCTTTCTTGAACTTCATCTCTATTCATCCATATATATAAAACCAATTTGTATATGCAAATGGAGTCAGTGCTGGAGTTCAAGAAACTTGTGGGAGAACATGCCTTAGTCAGGGCTTGGCTTTTCCTCGGCGCCAGTCATTAGATCGGTAAGAATATATACATGCAACTCTACAATTAAACAAAGAGCTTGGTTGAGGAATGGAGTTTTTGGGTTTTACGGATTTGTTTAATAAAAAGTAGGAAAAAAATGGTTTTTAAATTTTGAAGATCAAATTATCCTTAACCTGTTTTATTTAATATATATACCTTTGTCTTCTTATTCCGTGTTTTCAAGTAAATTGTCTCCTTCAATATCGAAGTGCTCTGATACCCTATACTCTCACATGAAAGATTTCTTAGAAATATGAATGAAATCTCCAAGAACAAAAAGAAAAACTGATATTTTATTATTAATGCTAATTAGCAAATAAAAGTTACAATAGGTGATATACCCAATAAACTTGGGTAAACAAAGTTTGATATACAAATATCACTTTAGCCCTTAAACTATCTTATAATATTTAAAATTATTATCTAACTTACAAAATGAAATAACTAATTCTAAAATAAAATACAACTATATGCAAAATAAACAAGTATCATTAGTATTATTAAAATATAAAATTTAATAATGATATTTATCAAGGTTTTGAAATACGCGGTTGGACCGGCGGTCTAACCGGTCTGACTGCAAAACGGTGGATCAGGCGGTTCGGCTTTTGACTTATATACGCTAACCTTTCGAACCAGTAATAATTCGGTCCGAACGGACTGTTCAACCGGAAAATAGAGCCGGAAAATTCCGGTTAGAAAGGTTATCCTGTTCTGATGGATATGTGAGGAGAGGAGACTTCAGCTCCGATCTCATCTCAAATCATTTTTCAGTAAGAGGATCAGATGTTTTCACTTCGTCTGATCAGATCAAGGTTAGTCGATCCTGTTAATCGATTCTATGTCTTCTTCCTTCGTCCGTCTGATCAGATCTGTTAATGTTTAGTTGATCTTCGTCATTCTCCATGTGCTCCTTCGTCTGATTTTATCTTTCCTCTAATAGATCTGTTAAGCTAAAATCTTACCTTTTGCTGGAAGATCAGACCATATAAAATCATCGTGAATCTTCGGCCTGAATATGATATTTAGAGAGAGACAACAATGGGAAAGATGATAAGACAATAAATTAAAGTTAAAAAAAATATAATAATGAAGACAACATTGGAGAAAGATGATATGACAATAAATTAAAATTATAAAAATATAATAATGTAATAATGGAGACAATAGTGGAGTGGGGAAGATGATAAGACAATAAATTAAAATTAAAAAAATATAATAATGGTTAAGTTAAAAAATAAAAATTTAATATTTTGCAATTGTAATTTATTAGTATTAATTTTAAATATTTTTTTTTTATTTATTAGTTCCGGTTCAACCAGTGGTTCAACCGGTTGGACCGGTCGGACCGAAGTTCGCCAAAAAAACCGGGTCGATGACCGGAACGGTTTTCAAAACCTTGATATTTATCTCAATATTCTCCTCAAAATAAACATCTTGCATAAAATAGTTAAGTCCTCAAAATCTCGAATGGTGGGAAATGAAGTATTTTTGTAAAAATATCAGCCACATGTCTTTTCGTATTCAAATGTTGCAGATTTATAAAACCATATATATATATATATATATATATTTATTTATTGATTTATAACCAATGACAATATTATCTAAATGTTTTGTTCTTTCATAAAAAATAGGGTTTTCTAAAATATGTATAGCAACTTGGTTATTACAATATAATAAAATAGGTAAAGGAATTTCATATTTCAAATCTTTTAGAATGTAAGATATCCATTATAATTCACAAACAGTTATAACTAAACTTCTATATTCTTATTAAGCAGAATATCTAGAAACTGTTATTTTTTTATTAATTTTTCATGATATAATATAATTACCAAGATAAATACAAAAACTTATAATAAATATTCTGGTTTCTATATAAGAAATCCAATTTGAATATGAAATTTTTTCAAGATATATCTTGATTTGAAAAGGATAAAAAGTTCTCATTAAAACAGTGTTTTTTAGATATCTTACCAAGTAAAAAACAGAATTTCAATGACACGCGAGTGGTTTATGCACATATTGAGAAAGTTATTGTACTACATAAGAAATATCTGGATGTGTATAATTTAAATACAAAACTTACCAATTAGTCTTCGATATTGAGATGTATCCTCTAAAGAAGTTTGAGATTCATTCTTAAATTTTGTACCTTTTACCATAAGCGTTTTAGTTGCATCCCATCATTCCTGTATCATCTATTAAATCGAGAATGTATTTCCTTTGATTTATATATATACCATTTTTTTCTTGACTGATTTCCAGTCCAAGAAAGAATTTTGCATTTCCTAAATCCTTTATTTTAAAATTAAATCAATAAGATTCTTTATGTTTGAAATCTCTTCAAGATTATCTCCTGAAATTAAGATATCATCAACATATATTAATAAACATGTTACACTATAATCATTTCGTTTGAAATACAAACAATGACCGTGTTCAGATCTATTGAAATAGATTCTATAAGAAATACAAATAATTTTGTATACCATTGTCGAGAAGTTTGTTTTAAACCATAAAGGATTTTTATCAATTTGCAAACTTTGTTTTTCATGATTTGGATTTCTTATAAACTCGGTGGCAGTTTCATATAGATGTTTTTCTCAAGATTTCCATGAAGTGACGCATTATTTACATCTATATGGTGTACATGTCATTTTTTAGATGGTGTTAAAATAATAAATAATCTGAAAGTAACACTTTTGTTTACGGGTGCAAAACAATGATGAAAATCTATTTCATCTTTCGGATTATATCCTTTTGCAACTAGTCGCGCCTTGCATTTGTATAAAGTTCCATCATCATTTAATTTTGTTTTGTATACCCATTTACAACCAATTGCCTTTTTATCATTTGGTAAAATCAGTTTTTTCCCAAGCTTGATTTAAATTCAAAGCATCTAATTCATCATTCATTGCTTTGATCCACTTTGGATCTTTAGATGCATTGTTGTAGTTTGAACGAGTTTTATAGAGATCAATGTTTGATAAGAAATTTATGTACTCTTCATCTATGTTAGACATGTGAAAAGAGAAAGTTTTAGGAGTATATTTGCTTTTTTGTTTGTTTTCTGTTTCAACTTGGTTTGCAACATAACTTTGAATCCAAGTTGGAGCAGATCTAATCCTAGAACCTCTTACACAAATATTTTCTAAATCAATATCATCTGTATTATTCTCATTTGGAAATATATTTGTTCCAATAGAGTTAGGTTTGACTTTGTTATTATCAATGTCTATGAATCTAGAGATTTCTAAATTGAACACATCATAAGTAGATTTATCAATTGTTTGTGATGTTTCTTCATTATAAATATTATTGTGATTAGAAGACAAAGTAATGTGATCATAATTTGTGTATTGATTTTTTATGTTTGTGTCTTCTTTAAAAGGAAATATCTCTTCGTAGAAAACAACTTCTCTAGATATAACTATTTCATCTAAATCAAAGTTATGTAAATGATAACCCTTCTTGTTTGAAGGATATCCGATGAAAACACACTTAATCCCCCTATTTTCAAACATTGATTTGTGTGGACATGTATTAGTTATATAACATAGACATCCAAAAAATTTCAACATAGTGTAATCAATTTCAGTTTTATGTAATACATAAGAAAGTGTTTTCCAATTCAATGTTGATGCGGGCATTCAATTTATCAAATAAGTACCTGTTAAAAGTGAAAAGGGCCAAAACCTTATAGGCAAATCGGAATAACTCATTAATGATTTAGCTATTTCAAAAAGATGTATATGTTTTCACTTTACAATACTATTTTGTTGTGGTGTATAAACACATGTTGTTTGATGAATTGTTCTCATTTGCTCAAAAAAATGTTTTGCATTTCAAATTTACAAACTCAATTTCATTATCACTTCTAACTTTCTTAATAGTTTTGTTGTACTGATCTTTTACTAGAAAAAATAAAATTTCAATTTTGTCAAGAATTTTATAAATTAGAAGAAAAATTCAAGTGTATCTTGAATAATCATCAACAATAGTTAACATATAATGTGTTTTTGTGAAAGATTATTTTTTGCGGGGACCCCAAAGATCTATATGAATTAAATCAAAAACATCTTTTGACATAATTGTGCTAGTAGAGAAAGGTAAGCGATGAGATTTTGAAAGTAAACATGTCTCACAATGAGAAGCTTTATTTGCATAATTTGAACAATGAAATTGAGTACTTTATTTGAAGGATGCCCACATCTTATATGCATCTTGTAACAATCATTAACAAAAAAAAAGAATTAAGAGTGCTAGAAACTATTTCTTTTACATCAAATTCATTTGTAGAAGAACAAAAAATAGATTCTCAATCATTTTCCCAAGTTTAAATGAGATGTTCTGATTAAGATCCTATCACACAGTTATTTTAAAAAAGAATACAATTCATTTTCATCAGTTTAGTAAGAAATAATAAATTGTATTTAAAATCAGGTGAATATAGTACATCCTTTAAAATAATTTTTTCACTTAATACCAAATTACCAATTTTATTTATAATCTTATTTGAACCATCTGCTAGATAAATAATTTTTCTTTTTCAGTTTGTTTAATTTCAGTTAATGTTCCTATTATTATATATATGACTACTTGCTCTTGAATCAATTATCCAAATATGCTTTTTGTTTTTCAGGTCATTTAAACTCATACTTAATTCATAAATAGTTGATATGAAAAATTTTGAGTTCGAAGACTTACCTGCAGCGAAGTCAAGATCAATGCAGCTGTTTTATGATTTCCTTCCTTGACAACCTTCATAAAATTCTAAATTTCCTTGTATTGAGACTTTGAGATCTACACTGATTCATTTTTTTCATCAAAATGTGTTGCATTAGCTGTGTATGAACTTGTCTTCTTCCTTCTCTTGTTTGTCCACCATTCAGGGTAGCCCATAATCTTGTAGCATCCTTCCTTAAGATGACTATTCATGTTGCAATGTGTACACATATGCGTTTTATTTCTTTGCCTCACATCTTTAGTTCCGTTTTTTTAGAATTGTTGTAGGATTTTTTTCACAAACATGGCTGAAGTATGTGTCATGTTCCATATTGATGTTTCTCTTCTTCTCAACATTAAAAAATATTTTAAATGCCTTATATACACTTGATTTTGATTCCATGGCCAATATTGAATCTATCAAATTCTCATAAGAATCATTTAAACCCATAAGAAAATGGGCAGATTACTCTTCTCATAATCCATTATAACTTCTTTTTTCTAGTTTACAGCTTACACAATCTTGTTGACTCCTATCACATGTACATCTTCGGTGTAGCTGTAAATGTAACTGCTCATCCCAAAACAGTCACATCAGAATAATAATCTTCAAGATCAAGATTACCTTGTTTAACTGTACATATGTCTTTCTTTAACTTGTATTGAGTTGGCCAGTTATATGTCTCATACTTAGACTTGATTTCATCTCATAACTCATTTGATGTGGTTGCACTTTGGAAATGGATCATGACTTTATTTTCAATTGTATGCATTATCCAAGATCTGACCATGAAATTAATCATCTTCCAAAATATCACATCTTGTGGATCTTCAGGTTTAGTGCAAGACCCATCAACGAAGCCTATCTTCATCTTTGTCGTCAATGATAGTTCAACACTTGTGTTCCATTCAAAATAGTTCGCCCTAGTTAATTAGTATTGTAGAAGTTAGGGTCGCACCTGGAATCTCTCCACTATGTATGTAAAGTGGATCAGTATAGTGTCTCTTTTTGGTTGTCATTCTTGATAAATCCGGAAAAAATTATTCAAAGAAAAAGTTTCTCCGCAATTAGAGTTTTCAAGAAAGTTTTCCCCAAATTCTGTAAGATTACCTTTATATGTGCCTTTGTCATTCTCTTTTGTGTCTTCAAATAAATCATTTCTTTCAAAGTCAAAGTGCTCTGATACCATATAGAGACCTCATACTCTCATATGAAAGATCTCTTAGAAATGTGAATGAAATCTCCAAGAACTCCAAAAACAAGAAGAAAAACTGATATTTGTATTATTAATGCTAATTGGCAAATAAAAGAGGTTACGGTAGGTGATATATCCGATAAGCAAAGTTTGATATACAAATATCACTTTAGCCCTTAAACTATCTTATAATATTTAAATCATCATCTAACTTACAAAATAAAATAAATAATTCTAAAATAAAATACAACCTGTAATGGTTACCTCGGGCTTTGTCCCGTTCCATAGCTTAGCACGTGTTTGTGAGATACGTGGCAATTTGGAAGGACTAACGTGAGGAAGCTCGAGGTTCAATGCGTTTAATCTTGGTTTGTGTGTCAAACATCTTTTAACATGAAACATTTAGTTTTTAAAAGATTTTGAAAATACCTTGGAGCGGTAAGAAAAATTAATTATGTAAAAATAATTAAATCTTTGTTCAATATTTAATAATCTTGGAAGCTAAATAACAATTTAACCAGACCCGGTTTAAATTAATTAAACATAATCAATTTACAGATTATTTATTTGATAATTAGAGTCGCTAAGAAATTTTATGAAAATCAATAAAATGATACGTGTACAAACGTATTTATACCATAGTTTATGAAAAATGTGGTTTGTTGTCTGTTTACGCTCGGGAAAGGCTTTCGCATTATGTCCTTTAAGTCCGCATAAGGACGATTTTCAAAATTCTTCTAAAGTAAACAAAGTCTGGCTTCTATAAATCTAATTATAACATCCCTTATCTTTAATTAGTAGTTCAAGGGTCCTAAATAAGGATAGACTTTAAATAATTGTACAATATTATTTAAAGAAGAGGTGTGTTGATGTTCAAATTTAATAAAACCTGAAAATACCAAAAGAGAATGTCAGAATTTAAACATAAATTCCAAATGAGCCACCAAAACATTGGTTTAGACAATATCTTGAAAATGTAAAAAATGTTATTTTCTGACATTTTGGGATTATTTAAAAATGGGTTTTGGGGTCCCAAAATTACGAAAATAACTTTGGGTTTTGAAAAGGGGAACCAAATAGGTCTTAAGACCAGAGTCCTAGGTTCCGAGTTTGTTTTGGTCGATGTGGGCTCGATCGGGCTTGGTTAAGACTGGGGTGATTCGGACCATGGTTTGGTCGTATGGGTCAAGGGACCGGAGAACTCAGTCTTGGGCTCGGGAGGCTCGGTCCCAAACTTGGATGGCTCGGTCGTGGACCGGGGAGGCTCGATCCCTGGTCAAGTTTGTTGGTCTAGGTGCTTGATCCTAAGGTTAGGATCAAGTTTGTCGGTCCTAAGTCTAGGGTTAGGGTTAAGTTTGCTGGTCTTAGGTTAAGTGGAGGCTTAATCCTAATATTAGGTTTTTTGGTCATAGTCCTCGGTCCTAAGGTTAGAGTGCTCGGTCCTAGCCCTCGGTCATAATCCTCAGTCATGGCTGAAGAACACCGGTCATGACACTCGGTCCTAGCTGAAGAACACCGGTCGTGGCACTCGGTCATGGCACTCGGTCGTGGCTGAAGAACGTCGGTCGTGGAACTCGGTCATGGCTGAAGAATGTCGGTCATGGAACTCGGTCGTGGCCCTCTGTCCTCGGTCTTGTTTTCTCGGTCCTCGGTCCTGTTTTCTCGTTCCCAGGCAAAAACTTAGGACCAAATGTTCTTATTTTGGTCCAAAATTTCAGAAGTTCGTAACTTTTGATTGGGAAGATGAAATCAAGATCCGTAAGCTATAGTAAGTTCATATGATCATGAAGAACAAAAACTCTAGCATAAATCACGATTTTGAAGCCCTTATAATGATAAATTTTAAAACACCATTTTTAGGTTAAATTTTAGGATCTTTTAAATTAGGTCATTTCAAGGCCTGATTTTTGTTCCATTAGTTTTTAAATGATGAATATAGTTGATCTAAACCGAAACAAGAATATCATAACATCATTAAACCAGTTTTTGAAGATTGAATTAAAATTCATTTTTTTTTCAAAAACTCAATTTGATCAAACGTGATCAAATTGATGAAACATTCATTGGGATTGATACCTACATGTTAACAAACATGTATTACAACTAATTGAATCAACAAATTCAGATTATAAGCTAGAACACGAAATTTTAAAAATTCAGTTTTTAAACTTTATTTTCAAAATTTCAGTTTGATCAAACATAATCAAAATGTGATTGCAGTTACTTAGAAATAATCCAAACATGTTTATAAACATGTATTACAACAATTGAATCAACAAATCCAGATTAAAAGCAAAAACATAGAATTTTCAAAATCAAGATTTTCAAGATTTTTTTTTTCAAATTTCAGTTTGATCAAACTTGATTATAGTTGTTTGGAAATCATTCAAACATGTATAGCAACTACTTGAACCAAAAAAATCGAATTTAACTCAAGAAAATAATATTTAAAAAAATCCAATTTTCAAGTTTGATTTTCTGAAATTTTTTATTCATATAGATTTGATCTAACTTCTCTCAACAGAAAGCATATGTGATATATAGAACGATTCTGAACAAAGAAATTCCATAATCAACATTAATAACAAGATTAAACCGATCAAACAAGAAAATTTGAAAATATTCAAAATTTTCAATTATAAATCGAAATTCAAGGCTTCTGGAATCATACCAACAACTAGATAACACTCCTAAGAGGCGTTGGAAGTGATCCAGAAGCCTGGATCGAAGCTTGGCTCACCAGAGAAAGTTTTGACAAAAACTATTCTTGACCGGAATTTGTAGGTCTTCATCTAAAGTGAATTGGGGTGTAATTGATGGCTTTTTTTTGATGATTTGGTAGTTATAGTAGGGGAAGGTCGGCTGAGGAGGGTTAATTTGAGACGAAATTAACCTTCAGCGAGCTTATCCCTAAAATCCTATCTGACAACCGGCAGCCTTATCTACAACGGGATAAGGCTTCTAGATAGTGGGCTATCGTAGGCGCTGACGAGAGGAACGTGTATGCAAATAAATCAGCGAATTCGATCACATGTGGCCGAAGCTAAAGCTTCTAGAAGATTGGACGCTGGCGAGCGCAGCGTTCAAGCGAAGAAGACGGCTGAAACGACGTCGTTTCGCCTAACGCCATCTGCGTTCTGTCCGCGGTCAGTGGTATTGACTAACGGGGTTAGTCCATACCATTAGTTGATACAATGCGGGCGCGCAAGTGTGGCTTTGTTACATCCGACTGTGTGGGAACATCTAGGCTGTTGGATGAGATCTAGCGCTCATTTGATGGTTCAGAATCCTGCTGCAGAGATTAAACATAATTTTAGCTACACAAAATTATGCAATTATATTTTTATTTAAAATGTTATTAAAAATCGGTTTTTAATTTCTTTTAAATCCATTTTTTGACCAAAAATTTCACCAAAAATATTTCTAGAATTATAATAATAATCATGATCTTATTTTATTTTATTTTTTGGAATTTTAGGGTATTTTATTTAATTTTTTTTAAGTCATGAATTAAACATAAATCATAATTAAATATTTTTAACCCCTTCTTTTTTCTAATTTGGGTAAATATTAATTAAATATTTATAGTATTATGTATCCTCAAACTATCATCTTTATGCTTTTCTAATCCTAAACTTTATTTTACTCATCTTTTCCTTGTCAACCTTTTCTTTTTATTAGAATAAATGAGAACAGACACACCAACAACAATGCAAGTAAAGTAAGGTAAGGTAAGGTAAGGTAATTACTGACACTCTAAACAAATATACCATCATATGTGTATATAATCTAAAATATTCAATGTATACTTTATCTAAAGAACAAAAAAAAATCTAGCGATTTCAATCATAATAATACAATATTCAAAATTAGACATCTTAATTGAAATGTAATACAAAAAATTATCACTTTTAATTAGAAACTAGCAAGACTGAATTTGTCAAATTCATTGATAGGGAGAACCCTTAATACATATTTTTCTGTAAAAGTAGCTAGATCGAACAAAAAAAAACAATGTATATCATTGAGTTTCTTTAAAAGTAAATAAAATACCTCCAAAATATAATCCAAGTATTAAAAATGATGAAAGTTGATTAGTTTGACTCTTAAATATTCATTCATAAGAGAAATATTTATCTTTCTCTTTCAGTACTTAGTTGCGATTTTTCAGTTCCTTGGTTATTGTTGTTATTTCCTGATAGTATTGGGTCACCGTCGCGACTAGTCATAACATTCCCGTGACTTGGTCTCTTCCCTCTATTACTTTCTCCTTCCTCATTTTCCTCTTCTTGGAAGTTGTCATTCTCCTCCGCGGGTTCATCTTTTGGAATTGTTATGCTGAATTCCAGGATAGTGTGAGCATAATACAAGTACTCGTCATCATCATCTGAGAAAGAGATATCCTACATAAAGATGAATGAACCATTACAAAATAATAAATTATTCAGTAATAATTTCATGTTTTTTTATGTAACATTAATTATCAAAATTATAACAAACTCCAAAGTCGCTTTAACTTTAGAAATAGTTACACCTTGTATAATACTAGTTAGACAATAAAATATATAAAATAAACAATTATGATCCTATGAATAAATAAAATAAAGTAAAATGTGAATCACAATATAAATGAAATAGAGAATTCTAAAAAAAGAATTTGTTAAATTTGCGAGAATAGGCTGATAGCTTATAAACATATCGAAATGTAAATAAAAAGATATGTATTGTAATTGAGATTAAAAAAGAATAAGTATTCCTAGAATTAAACACGGTTGAATCCTCTTAGAACTTGTTTGTTTTGGATTTTGTCCTCAAACAATCATTTCTTACAAAAAAAAAAAAAAAAGATTTATAATAATTTTCAATCTCAACCATACCCTATCTAAATAATCTAAAATAAAATAATTTATCAAGTAACATATAAATAGCAGCTAATTAACAATATTTAAAAACTACATTTCAAAAAATAATATCAAATGCCTATATATATTTCCTGATTAATTTTTCCATCTTATTATATTAACAAGTTAATTTATACAGAACCATTGAAAAATTAAAATAGTGGTCTCCTTACCTGTTGATATTCATGGCTACAGTTGTATCAGAGTCTTCTCCTAAAAACATGAACATATAAAACAATAAGAAAAATCAAATTTCTGAACCATAATCTTTAATATTTTCCTATTTCATTGATTAAATATTAATTAAAAAAAAACATAACAATGATATACCTTTTATCCTTTGATTTAGTCTTAAATACATTATATAGTATCCATGCGAAACTTCATGTCTCAATATTTGAGAATCTAGCTAACACCACACACATAGATTGTGCTTTAGACTTCTTCAATAATAAGTACTTTTAGAGAGAAATATAAAGCAACACTTAGAGGAATACAATCAAAGATGTGGGCGATTGTGCTTAGCAAGAGAAAAACACTTATTTATACACAAAATTAGGGTTTTCTTTATCATCCCCAGGCGCATGAGCCTAATTCGGCCCAACCCCAGGCGCATGAGCCTAATTCGGCCCAACCTCAGGCGCATGGGCCTTTTCGTCCCAGCCCTATGGGTACCTGGTTCCCTTAAGTATTTTACAATTACATTTTGTTAAACTATATATTAAGTGTTTTAAGTTCATAAATTTCAATTAATTCAAATCGGAAGAAGTTGTTTATTGTAAAAACTATGATTTATAAGTACATTTAAATCGAGTCTATTATTCATTTCCCTTAGATGAATACTCATATAAAAATGATTTAAGGTATCTATCCCGACCTAAAAATTTTAAGACTAAAATTTCCAAAAATTATTTATGATTATACTTTTCTCAAACAATTGACTAGGAAGATTTTTAATTAATAAATCAAAACTACTATAACTAATTTTTAAAAATAAAAATATAAAGTTGCAAAATAATGTCATAACATTATGGATATGGGTTTATAAAATTTACAAGCAATCCCCATAAGGAATGTTAAATTCTTACTTAAATACGCAAAATTATTAATTATTTAATGCCGATAAAATTAGTATTTTTGTAGTAAAAAAGATGCATATAATTTTTTTATTGTTTTTTTAATTTATAAAATATTTAATGTATAATTCATATATGTATGTAATCTAAAATATTTAATGTATATTTTATCTAAAGAAGAAAGGAAATCTAGCGATTTCAATCATAATAATAACATATTCAAAATTACACAATAAAATGTAATAAAAAAAAAACTCACTTTTAATTAGAAACTAGCCAGACTGGATTGGTCAAATCCATTGATAAGAGAACCTTAATACATAACTTTATGTAAAAGGAGCTAAACTGAAAAAATAAAATAATGTATATCTGATTTATTTATTACCTATTTAATATAATATTTAATATTATATTGAACCGTTACTAATTCATTAGGTGGTTGATCATTAATTACCTATTTAATATAATATTTTATTTTTTTAAACTCGGTATAGATAAAAAAAAAAATCTTAGATATATGTCACATAGATGTAATGTATATCTGATTTATTTGTTTGTTGCACAATCGTTCACGTGGACAGACTAAGTACTAGCATGTGTGATGTGTTTATTGATGATTGCCAAGAGTTGAGTTTTGTAGTGATTTTTTTTTAATAAAAATAATGTCAGATATCATATATAATATTAAAAAGAAAATAAAGTAAGGAAATCTCTATCTTTTTTGTTGGGCATGAGAGAGCAATCTCATTGCAGATTATACATGACAAGATCATCTGATCTGTCATTTATTAATTTTCTTAATTTTTTTTTTTTAAAGTTTTATAACAGACATCAAGTAGTTGGCAAGTTGGAGGGAAAAGACAAGATTAATGGTGCAGAGAGAGCAGACGAGCAGCAGCAAGAAGTTTTGAAAGGGCAGTGCATAATGTAATGTATAATATTATATATTATTATTTATTCATTATGATATACCTATGTTTTTTTTAATGAAATCATATTATATGTATACAACTCATGTGAACTGTTGTTTGGTCCCATGTACTTGGTTTGGTGTATTTTTAATGGGCCAGCCAATGGATTTATATCATCATGCTTGTCCAATTCTTCATCTATTAATTACTTATAACTAATTCATCCAAAGAATTATACATGTAATTCCTATCCATATTGTTGTTACACACTTACACCTGAATTCCATATGAAAAAAATGTGTTAATATTATCTACAAATACATCAATCAAACAAAACCATGTGTACATATTATTACCAACACATCTATAGGAAAATGAATACCGTCGTAATTAAATTCCATTTCGTGTATAATGATTAAAACACACTGTGTTTGAGTAAAGTGATTAAAGGTTATAACCTAAAACTTTAAACAAGAAAAATAAATATAGAATAATGTGTAAATTTATATGAGGTCTTCTAATTCATCATTTTGTCATTTAGTTAGTTAAGATAATGTTAAATTTTGTAAAGATCAACGATGTTTAAGTATTCGAGACATTGTTTCCTATGATAAAACTTTTATATAATTGTGTAGTAGATTTAGAATGAAGTCAAATAGTTTTGACATCAATGATCATATGTAAAATATGGCCAAAATTGGTCTAGTTAGCTCACCAAAATGTCTAATTATCCAGTGGAGTATAGCATTTAGAGAATAATTTATTCTATGTGAAAAAAAATTGTGAGCAGTCCAAATTCATTGTGGGGGGATGAATCTTCAATTAGTATTTGGGACGACATTTAGTGTAGTGCCAAAAGTCTAGTTGCAACGTATTCTGAACTTGTTTTTATTGTTAAATCTAGAAATGACACAGTCAATGACACGTTTGATAATCGGTCTAGTGATTTCGCTAGCTGAATTAGATAGAGAAAAAGATTAAATATTATAAAGAGTTTTTCATATAATAAAGTTTTATTTTTGGTAGGACTTGCAGTGTTCCAATATGAGCAAGACGTTATGCGTTGACAAAATATTGATAGCTTTCATGTGGAACATTGCTACAATTTGTTTGCTAAGATAATTTTATATGATTTTTGTTGAAAGAAACTTTGGGAGTCAAATGTTTCATCTAATATCTCACTTTTTGAATGAAACATTATTCACGGTTGAGTTTTTACGGATGATATGTGAATGAAAAATGTTGTAATGGTAATTCGGTGTTGTATGTGTCACGAGAAAGTTGAATCGGCAACTCACTTACTTTTGCATTGTTAAGGGGTGACTTGTATCTATAGTTTTTTTGTGGAGTATTACTATGATTCACTAGGTGATTTCCAAGTCTTTGGGTAGTTACTGAGAAGTTTGAATTGATGTGGTTGATATGACAAACCTACATATTTTGGTTATCATTCAATTTATTTTCTAGTGGACTATCTGGTTTGAGACAAATCGACGAACATTCAATCATCGTCTTGTATCATTCATAATGCTATTTTTATGACGTTTTTTGAGATTCGTTTTGGAAATCCCGTGAAATATGTCGGAGAGTTAATTGTTCTTTTCGAGAACCTGCTGGCTCCATAACCTAATGGGTAACGTGGTATGTTTATTTAAACTATATATTCTTATAATTTTATAATGACAAAGGATATGGAGAGATAATTTATAAGAGAGATTAAGAAAGTGAATGACATGGTTCAATCTAGTTGACTTTTAAAAATAAAAAATAAAAATGATCTCTCTTCTTTATCTCCTCATACTTTTTTTTCTTTTCGTTGATGTGATGTGCATTCTCTTCCCAATTTTCCTCAATGTATAATTTTATTTTATTTTTAAAACAGGTTAGTGTCATTTTATTTAAAAAAACTCAAAAGAGAAAAAAAATTACAAAAGTTTAAGATAAGATCTAGACAATTTTTAAATTTGACAATAAAACAATAATTTAATTATAGACAACAACATCAATCAATTAACGCCTATAACATTTTACTTTAATTCTACTTGTGACTTTCTCAAACGAAATATCTCATATCTGGCAGATCTCTTCATTCCTTTCAATTCCCTCTAGGATTGAATGAGTGTATTTGCATATAAAGTTATATTTCTCCAAATATCTTCAGCAGTTCTACTTCTTCTACTATGAGTTCTTAAATTTATTTATTTCCATATATTGTAGATTACTGCTCCAAAGTAGTATTTCAACATACTTACATAGAAGGATCTTCCTTTTGATTTATTCTTCATCCACTCTTGGATTTCTTCCCATGTTTCTGAAAAGTTGATGATGTTCATGTTTGCAGTATACCTCCTTCAGATTTGTATTACAAAAGAGTATTCTCCAAATAAAAAGTTTATATTTTCCTTAATTCCCAAACATAGGACACAGTTGATATCAGGAATGTTTATATATTTTTGAATTTTGTCTTTTGTTGTCAAACTTTTTCTGTATATACCAGCTAGAGAATAAATTGGTGACGAAGAATAATCTTTGGAGACCATACCACATTATGTCAATCTACCTCCTGTCCTCTTGTTCTAACCATTTCTCATGCCTTTCCTGTAATGAACTTCTCGTTGCTTTCTGTTTTCCAGCATATTTCATCATTTCTTTCATTGAGTTGCTTTTGCCTCATTAGGTTTAGGATTCTATCACCTTCTGGAATACGCCTCAAAAGTGAATCACATTTACCTTCATAGACGTCTCTAAATGAATACTTGACGTATTCTCTTCTAATTCTTCTTCCTTGCATTTCTTCTTTGAATATAATGGGAATATTATCCAGTCAAGGATCATGTTAGAATAATACCCCTTTTCTATTTCCAATTGTAGTTTGCGCCATTTGAAATGAATCTTTTCTTATTTTAAGGATCTTCTTCAATGACCATTCCATTATTTCATTGATGCTCCGTGTCCAGATACTCTGCTCTTCTTTTATAAATCTTGTATGCACCCATTTGACCCACAAAGAGTCCTCTTTTTTCTCCAACTCCCATAAGCTTCTGATGGTGAGGGCTTTGTTCCATTCAACACAACTTTTTATTCCTAATTCGCCTTCTTCTATAGGAGTGCAAACATCCTTCTATTTGACTTTTTTGCCTCCTCTACCTTGTGTTCTCCAGATATAATCTCTCATGATTCTATCGAGTTCATCCATTACTTTCTTTGGGATGACTGTTGATCCCAATAGTCAATCATTCCAAAGATGACTCTTTTAACGAGTTCAATTCTATATGCATAAGACAATTTTTTCATAGCTCAACCCAAGACAGAATTTCTAACATTTTCTACCAGTTGTCTAAAGTGATTATATCAGAGTTGTTTTGATGACAGGGGTACCCCAAGGTATTTCACTGGTAGTTCACTTTCCTTGATTCTCATAATATTGAATATGTTTTCCTTTATTTCTTTATTAATCCCTTCCATAGAAAGTCTGATTTTTGTTCTCATTGATGTATAATTTTAGTTTAAAGTCAACAACTTAGACTTTAGAGTAATTATTATTTCTGTGATGTTAACTCAATCTTATGTTTTTTTATTTTGTTTCTTAGTTAAAAGACAATTTTTTTTTATCTATTTTGTATTAACTATTTATATACTATTTATGTTGAATTGTTTGCAATATATATATATATTTATTTATATTGTATATATAAATCTTTTTTGATGAAAATTTTAAATCTTAAAAAGTAAGTTATATTAAAACACAATCAATTTATTTTTAAAATAGATACATTATCATGATTCATTATGTGTTGGATGTTTAATTAAAATTACTATCATTAAAATTTATTAGCATGAATCCCGTGTATTTGCACGGATAAAAATATATAAAAAATATTATTTATTTATAAATATTTTAGATAAAATTAAGTTTAATCTTAAACTTAATATTAATATATATATATATATATTCTCTTCGGCATCCACTTAACTCCTCAATTGACCATCATCTTGTGACTCACACTTTTTCATATGCATTTTTTATCCCTTCAGCAAACCACCACCAATCTTAGTCGACCTCAATTGATGACACACCTTAAACTCAACCAATAACCCTCCAATTGATCATCATCTTATGACTCACACTTTTTCATATGCCACTTTATCCCCTCGTCAAACCACCCACTAACTATAATCTTGTGACTCACACTTTTTCATAAATCCACTCACCAATTTTAGTCAACATCTATTTTACTCTCACTTCAACAAATCAACAACTAATCCCAATTGATCACACCTCTTATCCAACGTCAAACCAACCACTAACTACCACCCGATATTCATCTCATGACCTCACACTTTCAAATGCTCGTCAAACTAACCATTAACTCCAACTTCACACTCGACAAACCACCTACCACCCAACCTCCATCTCGTGACCTCACTTTCAAATGCTCTCCAAACCAACCATTAATTCCGACCTCACACTCGACAAACCATCCACCACCCGACCTCCATCTTGTGACCTCACATTTTCAAATGTTTGTCATACCAACCACTAATTCTGACCTCACAATCGACAAACCACACACCACCCGACCTCCATCTCGTGACCTCAAACTTTTAAATGCTCTTCAAATCAACCATTAATTCATAACCTCACACTCGACAAAACACCCACCACCCGACCTCCATCTCGTAACCTCACACTTTCAAATGCTCGCCAAACCAACCTCTAATTCCGACCTCACACTTGACAAACCACCCGACCTTCATCTCGTGACCTCACATTTTCAAATGCTCGTCATACCAACCACTAATTCTGACATTACACTCGACAAACCACCCACCACCCGACCTCCATCTCAAGACCTCAGACTTTCAAATGTTCGCCAAACCAACCACTAAATCCGACCTCACACATGACAAACCACCCACCACCTGATAGGGGTGTTCTTAGTTCGGTTTTCGAGTTATTCGAGTTTCTTAGTTCGGTTTATTCGAATTTTTATTTTTTTAGCCAATTCGAAAACCGAACCAAATTCGAATAAATTCTAACTAAACCGAACTGAATTCGATATTCGGTTTGAATTTCGAATAATTTGAATCAAACTGAATTGTCATGGCTCCCCTCATAAACTCAAAATTAATTGTACCAGCCGATAATTGAACATCGTCTGTAATGTGGCAAGACACTATTCCACCACTAGACCACTGGTATTTTTCTTTCTTTTTTTCTTTTATTATTAAATCTTGAATTCAAAATATTCTAATTTGATTATTATGAACTTTTTTGTAAGATAAGTATTAAAGAATAAATAATAAAAAATGAATTCGGTTTTCAGTTTGTTTTCGAGTTGAAACCCAAACTCGAAAACCAATTCGAAAACTGTATTTGAATTCGAATTGGATTGAAATTCGATTCGAAAACCGAAAATGAAATTCGAATTCGGTTTATTTGAATTCGGTCGGACATTCAGTTTAGACCAAATATTGAACACCCCTACCACCCGACCTCCATCTCGTGACCTCACACTTTTAAATGCTCGTCAAACCAACCATTAAATTTAACCTCACACTCGGCAAACCACCCACCACCCGACCTTCATCTCGTGACCTCACATTTTCAAATGCTCGTCATACCAACCCCTAATTCTGACCTTAGACTTTCAAATGTTCTCCAAACCAACCACTAATTTCGACCTCACACTCGACAAACTACCCATCACTCGACCTCACATTTTCAAATGGCCGTCATACCAACCACTAATTCTGACTTCACACTCGACAAACCATCCATCACCCGACCTCACATTTTCAAATGCTCGTCATACCAACCACTAATTCCAATATCACATTTGACAAACCACCCATTATCCGACCTTACATTTTCAAATGCTCATCACACCAACCACTAATTCCGACCTCACACTTGACAAACCACCCACCATCCGACCTCCATCTCAAGACCTTGGACTTTCAAATATTTGCCAAACCAACACTAATTCTGCCCTCACATTTTTAGATGTCTATCATTTGATTAAAACATTTTTAAATGCTCATCATACCAACCACTAATTTCGACATCACACTCGACAAACCACCCACCACCCGACCTCCATCTCAAGACCACAAACTTTCAAATATTCGCTAAACCAACACTAATTCTGCCCTCACATTTTCAGATGTCTATCAATGCTCGTTATACCAATCACTAATTTCGACCTCACACTCGACAAACCACCCACCACCGGCCTCCATATTAAGACCTCAGACTTTCAAATATTCGTCAAACCAACACTAATTCCGTCCTCACATTTCTATTCTTCAGCATGAAATTTGAAGACCTAAACCGCTAAACCAATTAAGATTGTTGAAATAATTTTATTATTTTGTGTATGTATATATATATATATTATATTTAATATATAAATCCGCATTTATTGGGATTCGAACCCTAATCTTCAGCATGAAATGTGAACATTTAAACCTCCATCTCGTGACTTCACATTTTTAAATGATTGTCATACGAACCACTAATTCGGACCTCACACTCGACCCACCACCCGACCTCCATCTCGAGACCTCAAACTTTCAAATGTTTGCCAAACTAACCACTAACTCTGACCTCACACTCGACTAACCACCCATCACCCGACCTCACATTTTCAAATGCTTGTCATACGAACCACTAATTCCGACCTCACACTCGACCCACCACCCGACCTCCATCTTAAGACCTCAGACATTCAAATATTTTCCAAACCAACCACTAATTCTGACCTCACACTCGACAAACTACCCATCACCCGACCTCACATTTTCAAATGTTCGTCATACCAACCACTAATTCCGACATCACACACGACAAACCACCCATCACCATTTTCAAATGCTCGTCATACCAACCACTAATTCCGACCTCAGACTTTCAAATGTTTGCCAAACAACCACTAATTCCGCCCTCACATTTTCAGATGTTTATCATTTGTGTTAGGATTCGAACTCTGGTCTTCAACATAAAATGTGAACACTTAAACCATTAGACTACTTATGATTGTTGAAATAATTTTATTATTTTGTGTATGTATATATATTTTGTATTTTATATTTATTACACAAATAAATATAAAATTATGAATGTAGGTGCATTTATAAAAAAAAATTGTTTATATATATGTATATATAAAAATATAAAAAATTTGAAGGTAGATGTGTTTATAACAAAAAATTATTTATATCTTGAATTAATATTAATATATATAATTTTTTAGATAATATATGGTAAAGAAATAATATATATATATATATATATATATATATATATATATATATATATATATATATATATATATATATATATATATATATATATATATATATATATATATATATATATATATGATAATAGAAAGAAAAAAAATTAATTAAGAAAGTGAGAGAGGAAAAAAAAATGATGATGTGAATTATAAATGTGGGACTTTAAGCATTATAATTATAATTATAATTATAATTATAATTATATATATATTAATATATATATATATATATATATATTAATATGTCATGTAAAATATAAAAGTGATTGTTAAATAAATATTTTATATGATTAATGTGAAAAATATATAAATATCTTTATATGGTAAGGGAGAAAAAATATTTATTAATAAATAAATTATGAATAATTAAATTAGAGAAAAAAAATAATTAAAATAATTAAATTAGAAAAGAGAAATTATGATGGATGATTTGAATATATATATATATATATATTCTCAAGGTGAAAAGTTAAAAGCACTCTCACTTGTCCTTAATTTAAGTTAGAACGTTAGAATTAAAACAACAATTGACTTCAATTAATAAATGGGTAAATTATCTGGGTGTTGATGGCTCACTCTTAACTCTTATATTATTTTTAAAACAAATCGTAATTTCAATTTTAAAAATTGTACATGACTCTTTTTCGTTAACTTTTTAATTAAATATAGAAGTTTGACTTTAAAATATTATTTTTTATATATTTTTATTTTTATTTATACATATTTATATTTATTTCTATAATATATATATATAATTTATATTATATTATATTATCTTTAATTATTAGTTTATATATAATAAATATTTTTAAAAATAATTTGAGGGTTAAAAGTAATTGAGTGGTTGGAGGGTCACACTTATTTTTAACTTTTAAATATTTTTTAAATATATATTATATAAATTTATATATATATATTAATGATTAAAGATAATATATATAAATTTTTTAAATTTTCATATATATATATATATATATATATAGATAAAAATAAAAATTAATAATATATATATATATTATTTATATATATATAAAAATTAATAATTATATTATTATATAAAAATTAATAATAAATATATAAACATTTAATAATTATATATAAAAATAAATAAATTATGATTAAAGATAATATATAAAAAAATAGGAAAAAATCTCACTTAGACTTATGTATTTGTATAAATATCTTGCTTAGACGTATGTATTAATAAAAGACCATTTAAATATATGTACTATTAAAAATAGGCTCATTTAGTCTCTTTTAATAAAGCTTAGTTAATTTTTATTTTTTTTATTTATATATTTATTAATTAAATAAGAATATATTTTTCTTTCCTACTTTTTCATCAATGAATGAACTTTTTATTTTATCTTTTTTTTATAAATTTTTTATTATTTTTATACGAGTATTTATTATTAATTATTTTAATTTTATCTTTTATATATATATATATATATATATTAATATTAATTATTTTAAATTTATATTTTTTTTTCTCTTTTTTATATTTTTTCTTATATTAATATTGATTATTAATTATTTTAAAATTATTTTGTCATAATGATTAAATATAACAATGACTTCTCCTTTTAATAATAAAAATCCTTCAACACAAAAATAAATAAATTAAGAATTAAGAATTAGATAATAATATCAACTCATTCATCAAATAATAAAAAAAAAATAATAATCAAATATTAGATAAAATAATATTCTTACTACTATAAGTCATAAATCAAAAATTAAACAAAAAATTATTAATTTCATTTTTGTTTATATTAAATTAAATAAATAAAAAAAACTTTCACAAAAATATTATAGTAAAACACAAAATTCATAAATAAATTGTTAAAAAATTTAAAAAAATGAGAATTTAAGAATTTACAAAAATAAAAACTGATAAAAAAAAAGAGAAAAGAGAAAAGAGAAATTAATATTAAAATAATAAAAATTTTAAGAATAAATAAATTAACTTGTTTAATTAATAAAAAATAAGGAGAGAAAATATATGAATATTTAATTAATGAAAAAGAAGGAGAGGGAAAATTAACTCCGATTATTAAAAGAGCTTTTTTTTTTAAATAGTAAATACGTCTAAATGAGCCATTTGTATAAGTGCATACTTTAAGTGAGCTTTTTTCCAAAAAAAAAATATATTTAAAGGTTAAGTAGTTATATTTAACCAAAAAGTTGGTTGATCTTTTTAAAAATTGTAAGGGTGATTTGTTTTAAAAATTAATTTGAGGGCTAAAAATGAGCAATCGAAGTAATAAGAGGGCCCCGGATAATTTGTCTTAATAAAAAAAATAATTTAAAAAAAAATGTAATTATATAAGTGATTGTCGGAGATCTAATGAATATAATATGCATTTCAATTAGTAGCGAGCAATACCTCCAAATTTAATGAAATATGCAAGGTTTTTTCTACTCAAATATTTCATTCAAAGTCAAAAGTTTGAAGCTATAAATTTATTTGAAAAATTATATTTTAAATATTTAATTTAAATATTGATTAAAATCAAATAATATTCTAAAATATATATTAGTTTTTTTTCAAAACTTTTCAAAGAGAAAAGAAACAGAAAGGGAAGAGGTTGATTATGCTTTTCTGGTTAACCTTCTTATACTCAATACAATATACTCAATACAATGGTGATTTCTAATATAATTTATTTAAAATTTAATTTTACAAATTAAGTTATTTTTGCTTATTAATTCTTAAATTAATCTAATTTATTGTTTAAAATATTTTTTTTACATTTAACAATTATAATTTATTATTAAATATTTAAATTTAAATATATATATAAAAATTATAAATTATATAAATTTTATAATTTTATTTTATTATATATATATTTAAATTATTATTTTTATAAATTTGATTATTTATATTTATTGTATTTATATATATATATATATAAATTATTTTTATAACTTTAATTATTTATATTTTATATATTAATTTTTTTATATAATATTTAAATTGAATTGGCCTGTTTGTGACGGTTTTTTCTCAAAATCGAACAGGGATGGAATGGGAATGATATTTGTGTCCCCGATCGAATTATCCCGTTTGTGACAGTTTTTTCTCAAAACCGAACAAGGATGGGATGAGGATGATATTTGTGTTCCCGATTTTTTCCTAATCACTATAAACATAATTAAATATATTAAATCACAAGTTATATTTATTTATTCAATATATTTTATAAGAGTAGTAAGTTTATTATTTTATAATAATATAAAATTTCAATATATTACTATGTATATATTATATAAAAAAATCCGTTTATTTAATTTTATTGTATAATTATTTTTTAAATATTTTATTAACGGTGATTCGCGGAAATTTCTCTAAACCGAACAAAACAGAACGGGACGGGAATTATATTAAAAAAAATTCCGAAATAAAAATGGAACAGGGATGGCCCCGAACTGACCCATTGTCATCCCTAATGAACGATGCATTGATACCGGGGACGGACACAAGATTTACGGTTGGGGTGGGCTTGAAAAAAATTTGGGGTGGGTTTAAAAAAATAACGAAAAAATTTCGAATAAAACGAGTGTATAAAGGTAATTTTGAACATTGTTTTTAATAAATATATAAAAAAAAATATTGAATTATATTGAAAATTATTTAAAAAAAAAATTAACGGATATTACTAAATTTTTGAACCCTAAAAAAAATTGAGGATGTGCGGTCCGTCCCTAATTGATACAATTTAGTATTTCAAAAATTGTAGTATCAATATTTTTTTTTAAGAATTATTAGTCCCTAATCTTAAATTGTAAACAAGATACAACTTAAACTCCTAAGAAGTACACAATACTAACTTAAAAATCACTAAAAACATTATTAACTTTTTAAGTTATAATTTACTTTTTATAAATTGATGAGACACTATTTTAATTAAATTATACAGTAAAAATTATAATGTGAACCTAATACAACCATTATAAATCAAGTCAAGTTGAACAAATATATAAATTTAAGTTATATTTTATTTTTACATAATTAAGTGTATTATATAAGAGGAGTGACAGAAATGGAATGTGAGTCATTTGATGGAAAAAAGAAAAATAATAAAGTAATTTTTATATTTTTTTTTAATCAATCAAATTGTGTCACTGTTATTTATTTTCATTCATTCTTCCAAATTTTATTTTCTCTATTATTTCTTATTATATAATATTTATTGTGATTACTAGTATCACTATTTATATAATCATCACAATCACAAAATATTAAATATGAACTAATAAGATGGTTTCAATATTTAAAAATACTGCATGTTAACATGTTCATCAATCATCATCATGAGCCATGTTAAAGGCAAACAAACACACATGTAGAAAGTAGAAACAAATAGCTAGTAGTTAAAGTTATAAAATGTAAAATTAATAAGGATATGCAATATTAATTCAACCCAAAATCTTTATAATTTTCTCCTAGCTAGGTCTTACATATTGTCTATAAGAGTTATCCAGCAACATAAAAGAAAACGTGGAGACAATAATCAAACTAAAAAAATCATAAAATAGGAAGATAAAAAGAGTAAAGAATAAGTGAAGACTATTATTTTGAGTACTTCTCGATATGGCCCATGTCTTGCTGCACTCCTTTTTTCGCGTTTCTTGTTTTGATGATCAATAATTATGTTCCGATTACTATGTTGCATTGACTCAAGATTAATGATGTTACAAAGAATAAAGTAAATAAATATAACTTATGAAAAATGAAAAAGTTACTAAAATAAAAATAAGTAATGAAAAGAAGAAAACACAACAAGTAACTAGCTAGCTAGCTAGCTAGGGTTTCCATGAAAAGGCACATTAGTATTACATTAATTGAAATGAGTGATATTTACCATGAATTAAGTAGGATTTGAAGCAGATCCAATAATCTAGCTAGCTAGATCTTGAATATTAATATTATCCTCATTGACATAATTGAATCCAGATCATGTGTTTAATTAATGATCCCATCTGTATCATCCCACAGCTTTATTGAACCGCGCCCATTGAATCATGATCAACATAACTACACCCATAAGGTGAATTTAGAAGGATGCAGTTCAAGAAAGCTGTGGAAGAATACAAAGAGGACCACTTTTTACATATTGTTTCATCCACACCATCTCAAAACCCTAAACCCTTCTTTATAATGTATGTCTTGAAACCAGTGAAGAAGAAGATGATGAAGAAGATGAGTTGGTGTAAGCTTATGGGGATGGGGAAGAGGAGAAATAATTGGAATTACTTATAAGAGGAGGAGAGGAGAATTGGGAATGCTGCTTTTTACCAGCAATCCCAAGAAGAATATATGGGCCCTTAATTTATTTACTTTTGAAAGCAAATTTCAATAAATGTAACATATTATTTATACATATATGTGTTAAAAACCCATTTAGAAAGAAAAATGTATAATGCTGACAAACAGGTAAAGTCATGAGTATACGTACGGCCGAGATGCAACTCACCGCATCCAACGGTTCCGGCAACCCCAGTGGGGCAGCACTCAAAAGTTTCTTGTCAGATTCACTCCATTTTTTATTTTTTAAAATAATTTTATTAATTTAATATTTTTAATTAAATTACATTCTTTTATCCATTTTTATTTGGGTATTTTTTATTTTTTTTTAGATTTGTTGAAAAGTTTGGATTAATGCGACTGAAAGTAATATGGTATACCTACATATTTGAGTTACTGTTACAATTATTTTCTAGTAGTGGGAGAGAAATCGTCAAACTTTCATTGATTTTAATCGTCTGATTCGTATTATTCATAATGTTATTATTATGACGTTTTTTAAGATTCGTTTCGAAAAGTCGGTAAAGTTGGTCGGGGAGTTAATCGTTCTTCTACTTATGAACTTGATAACTTATTGATTTTTCATACAACTTTTTATAATTTTTAATACAGTGAACTATTTTTTAAGAAAAATCACAACTATTATAATAAAATATATTGTTATTTATTTATCTTGTTCATTACAATAAAGAAAGTTTATTAGTCTAAAATGTTAAAATCAAAACAATAAAAACTCATAAACAATATAAGAACATGACATAAAAAACACAAATTCAATTTTTCTTCAAATAACTACAACTCCTGGTATAATCTCATAACATAAATTCATGGTTTTAGGATAATCTATTTCAAATTTCAAAATGCAATCAAGATCAATAAGAAAATGGTGGGAACCCATTCAATCCTTAAGCACAAGTGTCATAGATCAAGCAATGTGATTCCTTTCTTTTAATTCAATAGTCAATTAGAATACCTTATAAATAACACTTCATAAAAAAAAATAAGATATTGAACTTGGCCTAAGGAATTATATATTTGATTCTAAAGATAAAACGAATCAATGTCCTCAAAAAAAAAAAAAAAAAAAAAAAAAAAACACAATAATCTCATAAAGTTTGTGGAGCCGTGACATTAACATTTACTAATTAAAATTCAATTCATCTTAAAAGAATATTGTGGAGAAAATATGCATCATAAATATAGTATTTCTGAAAAATGGCATATTCACAATCACAATCCATAAGAAAATTGGACACCTAGTTATTTTATCATCGTCCCACAAATTAATTTACTATTAACCTTAATCAAGGTAGTTTTGTTTTGTCAATTATTTGCATACGATCCTTCCAAAAATTCACATGTTCAAAGACAAAAATAAATAAATAAATAAATAAATAAAAGAAATCAAGTATAACATTCAATTCAACAAACTTATTTGTTACAAGTCATTAACACAGTTAAATCTGTTAATAATAGTAAATAATATAGTTAAATAAGATATTTTGATTAAAAATATATAACAATAAATATATTGAAAGAATATATAAATTCTTCTACATTAATAAATACAGTTACGGCCTATGACTATCTCCAATGATGGTCACTTAAACGGAAAAACAAAACGTAAAATGAGTTTCTCCCCTTTGACCGACACTTACTCAAACTCATACTCAAAACGGTGAAATCACTATTTTCTCTTTGTCTTTTATTATTTAATAACTCATTTCATTTCTCAAATTATAAATGAATCCTTTTAATATTAATATGTTAGTAATTTTTATCTTTTATTTTTTTTTTAGTTTGTATTGTTTTTTTTTTTTTAATATGAAGTCTAATTTATAAGATATGAAATTGATAAAACAAATATTGAGATTACTAAATTAATACTCAAAGATAAAAAATTATATTTTCACAATAAAAGTACAAGATAAATAATAAAAATTAACGATAAGAAAATAAAAATATGATTAATAATGTTTAATTTGTTTTTTTGAATGTGTATAAATTATTAATGTATAATTAATTTTATTATAATTTTTTCTAATAGAATGAAAATAATATTAGAGGTTAATTTGTAAAGTTGATAACTATTTAAGGGTATAAAAAAATTAGAGTAAAAAAAATATTTCAAAAATATTTGTTTGAGTTTGAAGATGTGTTTTAAGGTGGGAGATTTAACTCAACAAATACATGCATATTTTTATTCTTACATGCATATTTTTTATATATATGAAATAATATATATATATATAAACAAATATTAAATACTTTAATAGTTAAATATATCTATAAAAAAAATCATCACTCCAACTTTAATATATTTTGAATGCATGAAATTTTTAAGCACAGCCATAAAAGTTGGATAGTTAACTAATTGAATTGTTTCATTTATTTCTTTTTCTAAATAAAAATATAACCTTAATATATTGATTTGTAAATTTATCAATACTATAGATCTTATAAAGGCTATTGTATATAAGGTGATGCAACATATGCTGATCATATATACTAATTAATTTTAGTAATGAAGTTACTTCATTTATTAATTAAAATATTATTTATTTAAAAAATATTTTTTTCTCAAAATCAACTGCTCAACATTATTGTTTATTACAATAAACTTAAGCAACAAACTCAAATAATTAAATAATTAAGTAAACTAATTTATTTTTGTTAATTTAAATATTTAAATATTTTATATTATTTTAAAAAATAGTTGTGAGTTTCTCATTTGCATAGAACCTTCTAACTATGTTCATCCGAAAAATAATTAGTCTAATAAAAATCATATCGGTCAAGTAGTGACGTATCGTCTCCGAACCCGATTTTTATTTTACTACCTGACCTCGACATTATTTTTATTTCCATCACATTCATGATTTGTCAGGTATCCGATTCCTGACAAGAATTTGTAATAAACATTGAAAAAGATAATAAATTTGTTGTTAAGATAGTTAAAAAAGATTTGAATGAATTAAAAAAAAGTATATATTGAAAATAAAAGTGAGAACAGACAATAACTATTTAAGGGTAATGATTCCGAGAGAAATGATGTTTTTATTGTATGATTTATCATGAACAATTGATATTTAAAAAGTTACAATAAATCTTAATAAAAAAAACATTTTATTTTTAATACTATTATAATCAGATTTTGGATTTGGTTTTACACTCTCCCCATCCCAATCAAATACATTCTTCCCTCCCATGTCCCCTACCTCAATTTAAAACACTCAACCCAACAATTAGGTACACACAAGTATCATATTTATCATTCCTAATTTAGATAACTCGAGTAACAGTTTTACCAAAAACACAATCAAACAATGGGATACATCGAGAAATGAGAAAACATGTAAAGAAAAAAGAAAGAAAAACATATAATAATGATGATATGTCCTTGTTGTTTTACATTACATGTGAATAATTAATAATAAATAATGCCTAAACCAAACCTCAAACAAATTGATCTCTCTTATTAAATAAGATAAATAATTGAAATTTGATCAGCATCCAACTTTTTCTCTATACTCCAAGAATATCAATGCAGCACCATAATGAGCCAATGCTCCCAATACAACAAATACATGAAAAATCTGATGACTATGCCCAGCTAGATCAAACCAACCAGGTTTAAACCTTTCCGGAATTCGGCTAACATAAAACCCTGTCCCCGTCAAGTAAAACACAGCCATTGCAGACTCATAAGCCAGAATCACTTTCCTTCTCGGTTCATTCCAATTAACCACAGTTCCATGAACAGCAGGAATCAAACCAAAAAGACCCATACCCACAAACAGTAAAGCCCTGAATCCGCGATATTTACCAGAGGAGAAGGTCGGAGTGAGCAAAGTAACGATTGTGATTGTACCCATCACGGATATTCCACTCAAGTAAAGGATTTGCCATAAGGGTTGGCATTGGAAGATGTAATAGATTGGAGGGAAGAAGGAGGTGATGATCATTACTGCAATTCCAACATAATCTATTCTTAATAGGAAGATGTTTAGGTTGTGTGAGTGACAACAGAAGAGGTGACAACTGCTGCTTGAGAGTAGACAGAACATTGCTCCGGCGAGGAATATAAAGAATGGCCATTTCTCCACCACCGCAGGTGAACTTGATGATGCCCAATCCATTTCAGTTGATGATGGCTGATTTAGATCAATTAGCTTTGTTGGGACCTGGGTTTGATTAATCAAGATCTCAATACTTTGAATAAACAAATGGAAGAAGAAAAGAAGAAGGGGATCAGTTACTAACTGGATACATTAAATTCTGGGATGTGTTAGCCTCTGACCTCACCGGTAAAGAACTGTCATTACAACAAAATGGGTAGACATTTCAATTCAATATCCAAGAATGAAAGAAAAACCCTAATTTCATTCCTAGAGATCAGATCATGGGCAACAACAATCCATACCTCGGAAATACACAAAGGAAATCAACCAAATGAGGAACAGGTAGGAAATTAGCCATGGTCAAACTCAGAAACAATCCAAACCCAATTAAGTGTCTGCGAAAATGAGAAATTGGAGGACAGGTAAAGGTAAAGAAAAGGAAAACATGGGTTGGAAAAAATGATATGATTTGGGAAGAATTTATTAAGACTTACGTCCATACGTTGAGAGTCTCATTATGCCATCGAAATAAGCTGAGAAAGGCTTGACGAATGGACCAATTGGCTCTATAATGTCTGAGAATGTACTCATTGTCTTTCATATACTCTGGCAGTTCATGAAACAACAGAAGTGGGGGTTGTTTTGGTTTGTTCTTCTTCTTCTTCACTCCCTTCGTTTTCTTCTTGCCGCCTTTTGTTGTTGTTTGTGGGGTGATTGCGATTGAGGAGGTACTGTTAATAGATCCAATCTCTTTCTGATCTATTTCTGTCATTTTCCTCTTCCAAATAGACCCGGATCCTTCTATGACCCTCTTCATTTCTCCTGATGAATTGATCTGAATTGATGGGTGATTAAGGAGAATGATGAACACAAACACACACTTTATTATATAGATTTGATTCTTCTTTCTTTCTTCTTCTTCGTTCTGTGTTTCTTTCTCTCCTTGGAGATGGGAGAGACAAGAGAAAGAAGAGAGAGAGAGTATTAAGTGCAGTTTTAGGGCTATTCAGCAGCTGTACCAACAATTAGTGTTTGTGATATAAAATACTTGGTTGGTAGTTGGCTTGGTTTTGTTTGGTTATCCACATTTTATTTACTCATTTTTACAACCAAAATGTCATTTTTTTCAAAAAAATCTAGTTTAATAATAGTAATACCAATTAGTTGAATAATGAAGATAAGAATTGTGGATTTTTATATATTCTTTTCCTTTTTCAATTTGTTCAAATCAATTTTTTTTTTTCCTTTAGTACATCTTATGTGAATTAATCAATAATTTTTATCACTAAATTATCATGAAAAAGTAAAAGAGGATGATTGCATTAACATAATCTTTATTTAAAAAATTTCATCATCAAAATTCAATATCATTTACAATAATATCCAATTGCACCAAAGTCTTAAATATATGATTTCTTTAAATTTTTATTGTCAAAATTCATTATAATTACAATAATATCCAATTGCATCACAATTTTAAATATATATTTTTCTTTAAATATATCGTAATTGTATTGATAACCAATAATTTAAAATTTAATTTTCATTAGAAACACTATTGTTTAAATAAAGATCATAAATGTCAGTGATTAAAAACATAATTAATCAGACAAGCGAAACTTGTCGTCTACATGTTTAAAATCAAAACTTCAAGTAGACTGAGATATTCACATTTTATTGTCGCTAAATTAGAAAATGAACGATTTTTTTATTGATAAAGTTATACAAAACGAGTTAATGGTTTCAATCGCCAATAATTTATTATCTAAGTAACATTTATAAATAAAATATTAATTTCATTAATTTATTTAGTGAATTTAGAATTTTAACTACTGAATTTTAGAGACATTGAAATTCATTAGTTAAATTAGTGATATATATCTTTTATTTATTTATTTATAAAGGTTACGTAGATAATAAATTAATCGCGTTTGAAATTGTTATTCATTTTGTATAAGTTACAAATTATGAGGTTTGTTATGAGAGTTCCGACAAATCAATTAGCTTCAACTAGCCCCTATTCGACAAATCTCACTTATTAAAATTATTAACTTTGTGTTGGTAAACTAAGTAATTTGTTTGAATGGATTCTGCTTATAAGCATAGAGTAAATTGTAATGAACTCTTTATTAATTAAACATTTTTATTATAGAAAGAATGGACAAAATGAGTTAAGAAGAAGAAGAAATGCAAATGGGGGTATATAAGGAAAGATAGGTTTAAATTGTTTCCTAATTATTTATTGGTTGGCAAATTAGCTCACCTAAAAAATTTCACCTTCTTAAATAAGACCATACTATCATTAATTCATAACTAGTTATTGGTTAGCCTAAGAAATGGCTAACCTTTCTTTAATAACCAATACAAGAAATGGGTCCAAATTTATTATCACAATAATTTAAGTAATACAATTTTAATTCTCACTTAGATCATGCTAACCTCCTCAAAGAATATAAATCTGGATCACATAAAAAGAATAAATATTAAAATTGATAAAATATTATTATTTAATTTCAATAATCAAATATCAAGCCAGCTCTAAGATGATGAAGCCATTATAAAAATCTAATTTGTTATTATTTATATCGAAAACTCCAACAATGCTTTTATTGTTTGTTTATATTCAACGTGTCAGAAACAACATTTGAAAATTGTTGCCGGTTCAATCGTGCAAGCTTCACATGTGTTTCTTGACATACATGATCCCATTTCTGTATAAATATATATTAAATTTAGGTTTGGACAAAATAATATGATTGTCCTTCAGCTTATACAATATTTTCAATACAACAATTTTACTAATATTTATGCCAAATTAGGACATCTCATCTTGTACATATGTCTGTTTACCCTTCAACTTTGAATAAATTGTCAATTTGAGATTTTCTCTTTCATAAAATGATAAAAATGTTAATTTGCTTCACAAATTGTTATGGGTTAATTAAGATTTAGAACATTTTTTTTCAAAACTCACCCAAAGGGACGGTTAAAGTTATATAAAAATGAATTTTTTCTTGACGATTTTAACGCCGTTAACTTATTATCTACGTAACATTTATAAATAAATAAATAAAATATTCATTACTCTAATTTAACAACCAGCGAATTAAGGGTTTTGACTATCGATTCTTTGAAATTCGATAGTCAAAACCCTCAATTCGTTAAAATTCGGTAGTTAAATTAGTGACATAAATCTTTTATTTATTTATAAACGATAGGTAAATAATAAATTAACAACATTTGAAATTGTAAAGATAAAATTTCATTTTGTATAACTTCAACATTAAAAAAGTCCCAATTTTTTAAATTTTGAAGAATGTGATCTGAAATCACAATTGGCTACCTCCTATTGACAAATCTACCAAAAAAGTAACTTTGTTATGGACCTCAAGCAAAGGCAATATAAGCAATAAAAACATTTATTTAGTTGTTATTTTCCTTCTTAAGTCACTATTGCCTCTTTAACATTAATTTTCTTTGTTATTTTCCTTCTTAAGCCACTATTGCCTCTTTCATAGTATTGCCTTATATTTTTTTGTAAAATGTTAAATTAGCATCCAAATAATATCAATAACAAAAGATATAGTTTGGAAGAAGTTAGTGATGACCATATACTCTATAAAAGAAAAAAGTTTAAAATATGGTCTACAAAATGTAATGTTTTCAAAATGAGAAATGGTTTACAATAATCCAAGTTTATCTTTGAGTGAATCACTTATTTAGAAGGGAAAAAAAAAAAGACTAATCATTCAAGGTTTTGATTATGAGTTTAATCATCACCAAAATGATGGTCTCTTGCACAAGAGATTCAAAGAGGGTGTTTTTTTCTATGAACTTTGAGGGGTTGGATATGGAAGAAGCCATGGACAAAGGAAGGAAGGTTTCTCAAGCTCAACAAATGGAACATATTGGAGTGGTCATAGACACAAAGAAGAAAGGCACATTTAGTGGGTAATGAATCAAAATACCAGGCGATTATTCGAACTAAAAAAGCTCTCTTGATACGAATAAAATTAAAACGTTTTACTTGTTTCTTATTCATAAAAATAGAGTAAATATTTGTTGTCCTTAGACATTTTAATTTATACTACAAGCAAGCACAAATTAGTACATTACATTTCATGAGTTTCATCCTTAACAACATCAAACACACACAAAATAACTTACGTGTTGACGATGATCATGATGATGATGCCAGTAACTCTTTGGGGGCATCAGACGGACATCTGGAGTCCTCCTTTGCAGCCTGAAGACATTTTAGCCACAAGCATTTTCAGGTGGTTCTTTTCAAGTTTCCTTCTACGTCCATTGCTTCCCCTGTCACAACCTTAATAATTACTTACCAATTCAGGGAATGCAACATTCACAATCACACTACTTACCAGTACTGGTTTTGTAGCACAAAGGCGTCAGTTGCCACCTTCTTTCCATCATCATTGCGGTTCCAGTGATATAAGGCATGCGTTCTATTCTTAATCTCTAGAGTTGAATGCCCAAAACTGGCTTCTCGGAATGCAGAGTAATCAGGTTGTGGATCTCTAAACCTGCCAACAACAATAACAATTACAACACAAACTTTAAAATAAAGACGGTCCAACAGTAGTTGAGGGTCAACAACTCACTTTGAAGCAAGACCTTCCTGATTTCCTCCGTCTCCAATTGTAATATACACAGGAGCTGACTTGTCGGGTATGGGATACCGATCTCCACTTGATATATTGTAATGGATGTTTGAAATGCGGTACTGCACACAGTTCACAACAATGTCAGACATTCACTCATTTGGGAAAGCCTGCAATTACATAAAAAAAATATAGATATATGAAAACTGATTTTTTTTTGTCACTATACCGATCTTTCATATGCATGAACATGACCCGCAAAGATTACATCAACTTTGTATTGGACAAACCACTCCTCATAGACAGGACGCATACTTTCACCTTCCTTGAAGTGAGCTACATTACTGTTGTAAAGTGGGACATGCATAATGACAATAAGCCAAGGTGTTTTCTCCCTATCCACCCTTTGCAGCTCCTCCTGGAGCCACCTCCACTGAGGAGTGTATTTCACTGTCAAAAACAGTGTCATAGATTAGTGTGTTTGTTAATAATAAGATGATGATGATTCTCTTCAATTTCTGCCATAAAAATGTTTTAGTCAAATCCTTCCATGTATACGAAGTACCTAAAATCATACAAGTAATGAAGGATTACCAAATGGAGAATAGCTAGAGAGCACAATTATGTGTGCTGATGCACGTCTTACAGCATACCAAAGAGGTTCACTGCTTTGGCTGGCTGCAAAAGGTGTAGGATATCTGTGGAGGAACGACTTAAAAGGAATACTCTCCCCCTGCAATTATGAATGCAGCATTAACTCTATTTTCCTTCTCTGCAAATTAAAGACAGTTTGTTGCTCAATTCATTACCATGTATGGCATGTACTCTATTTCATGATTTCCAGCACTCCAAAGCCATGGTTGATATGCTGCACTTTGTTCAAGAAAACGTCCCCATGTATCCCAACGTTTGCCAACATCCTCATAATAATACCTGTCCGCATAAGAAAGATCACCAGCGAACAAAACTGCCTGTCCTCCACTCTCCATGTAATGTTGAAGAGTGGAAAGAGAGTTGTATGTTTGGCCCAGATCACCTAAACAAAATAATGAAGTAAGTCACTACAAATACTTAGGTTTATAACACTATTATATAGCCAGTGGAGACAGCATCTTCAAGAATCCACGTACTTTCTCATATGCTAGTTTGCGTATAATAAACTATGTATCTAATCAGAGCTCCTGTATGCTCCTATTGCTCATAATAAAAAATACTCAAGAAACCATTTTCCAAATTAATTGGCACGGATGACTATATAATCATATATATCTCCTTCTAACTTATAAAGGTTATAATCAATCTGTATATCAAACGTTCCATGTATAACAATTATGGGAATGAATGTGGAGCTATATCAGCATTAAGAAAATAGACAACTTGCAGAGTTGAATCCAGGCTCCCAAAGTCCTTAATGGATCCAGATAACCCATTCTGATCTTGTTTATGTGGACCATTTGGCTCAATAAAAATAGAAGATCCTTGACAACATGGTTTAAGTTCAATACTCATGACTTTGGCTAGGTGCGTTTAGGCTCTCCGGTCCTCTCTGCAAGTGGTATCGTGGATCTTCTTGAGCATCTCAGAACTCGTTGAGGATGTATGTCTTCTGTCCTCGACATCTGTTTTTTCTTTGGTTTTTGATGTTTCCTTTTTCTGTTGCGACCAGGGTTTTTTTATGGTTTTGGATCCTTTGTTTTTTGTTTGTTTTTTTTGGACTATTTTTTTTTTTGTCATATTTGCTTTTCTCGTTGTTGATTAACGATCTTTTATACAATGAACTTTAAACAGACAAACAAATAATCCGTAACAATATAGAGTTAGGTAATAAATGGAGGGCTAAAATGTAAAGGAACCAAGGGTTGAGGGAATTGTGATGCAAAGGCATAACTAGACCGTAATGTATTAGTAAGGGAATAGAGTACACAAGTTAGTTAGGGATATACAATTGGTATTCCTTTTTTTTAATTGATTTCATGCCTTTCGCCAAATATTTGATGGATGAATCCATTTTACTCGATTAATTAACAGTTTGAGCTCCCACTTTAAGAATAGAAATCAAATCATTTAGGATCCAAGTAGTAATTATATATATATTGGGTTTATGTTTATCTAAACGGAGCCTGAATACTTCATTTGATCCTGATTAATGATGTGTATAAACAGACTATAGTACAAGTCTAATATCATCTATTTATTTCCCATTCTTTCAAAATAAATAGATGATAGTAGCAGACTTGTACAAGGGTATGAATTAGGATATGATTTGAATGGAAGTTTAGTTTTGGCCCTCTCATCAAAATCAATTCTCTCCAGTTCCTCATCTTCATTTCTTCCTTTGTTTCACTATTCTAATTCTATCATAACGATCTTGAACCGTAACATAATCATGCAAACATTAGTGGATGAACATCTTAGGAATTATACAGAAGTAACAAGGGAGACAGGAGATTGTTTCCAATAAATATAATTACTAACCAATGATTCCAAATGTGTAAGGAGTGTCCAAGCCAATCTCGGGAGGTGTTTGAAACCAAAATTCTCTCGCAGAATCCCCCTCTCCAATCTTGTAATAGTACTTGGTGTCGTGCTAGAAACATAACAGATCCATATTTACATATAAATCGCAATAAAAAAGTGCAATCTACTTATATATTTTTCATAGATCAAAATAGTTATATTGGTTTATCCTTAATGACTTTTGAATATCTCTAGATGCTGAAATCTTCTAGCAAGTCATAGGAGTTTCAATCCAAACAAAAATTCTAAACTTCAATAAGATACTTAAGGCCATAGATGTGAAGTTCAAAGTTGTATAGCCTAAGTTAGAATATATTCATTCTTTCAAGGGGACAGTGATGAATGTCAATACCACAAGTATTTCAGCTGATCAACTAGAATTACAAAAAGAAGGTGAAAAAAATAAGCTATATTGTCTACAATTTACAAATATCTAGACATTGAAAAAAGACCAAGATAAATGTAAATAAATATGACTGTATCCAATTTCACTACACCCATCTCACCCTCCCTATGTTTCCTTGAGCTACCACAGTCCCACATTCAAATATTGATTAAACAAGAAAATTAAGGTGGGTATTTAGAAATGAACGATTGTGTCTTTACCTCAAGATCTTTAACAACAGTATGATGAATGTATCCAGAATTGTAGGGACCAAAAGTATAATTTCCCACTGTTCCTGATGCAGATAAGTCATACTTATTCTCCGATAATCCATATTGCACAGTGTTTGAACCTGGTGCTTCTGCTGTCACCCATGAAATTATAACAGCCTTTCCATCATAATCACCTTGTGTGATATGCACCTACAGCAAAAATATATCCACAATCAAACATTTTTCTCTAAATCTGCAGCTACAACTAAGTCATCGTTCTGATTTAACACTGAAATTAGGAAATAGACATAGTAGCAACCAACCAGACACCCTAGCTAGATGTTGCATATAACACAGTAAGAAATTCATCACTACTTCCTTCCATACAAGGATTCAATCGATGTTGCATATAATACATGAATAAACTTACTTGCTGCGGTGCATTGTAGCCTTTAGGAACTCTAAAAATTTCGTTGTCCTCTGGAATATCAACAGACGGCCACTCGGAACGAATGAAACTACTCGTAACACCACAACTACCACTAGTTACATAGGTCAATAAGAAAAAGGATGTCAACAGGAGCTGAAGCAATCTAGACCTCATTTCCTTGCCTTCAAATTGATGAGATTATTACCTGCCCATTCAACTCAATTAGAAACGAAGACGACGAGATATCATTGGAATTAAAAAACAATAAAACATTCTTCCAATTCGTTGTTTTCTCGCAATGATTAAGGAAGGCAAAGTAAATCATCCTCTAATTCGTTTAATAACAATCATTCAATCAAAGGATGCAAAGAAAAAGAAACAAAATGAAAGAAATATTACTATTGCAAAGAAGAAAACATGAAGGTGAAGATCTAGAGAGAGAATCGCCAAGCCAAAAGGCCTTCCGATGAAGAAAGAGAGAGAAAGCTCGAGAAGTGGCAGTTGGTTGAAAGATGAGGCGGACGGAGATGCGTACTTTAGCAAAAGAGATTATGCGGAAGGCGTAAATTATATAATATTACTGTTAATTAAACTATTAATCAAATTAAATAACTGTAATAAATCTAATAAATAAAAGAGAAAATCTTTCAATTAAAGAATTGTAAATGAATGGCTGAACAATTATATAAGAATAATAATGAATCATAAGATTCATAACCATAACTTTTTATTTAATTGTTTTTATATATGAAAACAAATAAAATTAATAATAAATAAATAACATTCAAATATTGATATATTTCCAGCATAATCAGTTTTCATGACAAAAGTACAAACTAAACTAAACTAACTTTTTACAAAATAGTTGATTCCATTATCAATTTATACAATTCGGATCCTATAAAACAATAAATAAATAAATAAATAAATAAATAAAACGTTTTTTAAATGTTTTTTTTTAATAACTGTTTTGTCTCTTCTTGTTGAAAGAAACAGGAGAAGAGGATTCTATGGCCAAATTTATCATTCATAAATAATATATATAATTTTTTTTTATCAATCAAGCTATTTAGAATAAAAAATAGATATTTGTTTGTTATGATATCTTATGTTATGATAAAAAAAGATTGGTTGGTTGTATTACTCATATTTTGTTATGAAAATTTTGATTAAATGATCTTATAAAGGACTTTAAATATGCTGATGCACAATTTTAATTGTATTGATGATCACTTCTATTTTTTTTATAGTTAAAATGGGCTCACCAGCAATGAGACTCCAGGTCATTTGGTCAAATTTTCCTTTTTCATTTGTGTTACATTTTATTTTTAAATAAATTTATATATAGAGAGAGGAAGTTGTATGTCTATAAAGTTATGACGTGAGAATCGAGAACGTATTAATTTGGCTGGATTATTCGTGATGCATATTTGCCATATAGATGTGGCGATTTAAGAACCACTTATCTTACTGGGATGAATTTGATATTTTATTTGGAGATTATTTATCAAACTATTTTGATTATATATATAAATTATCAATTCACATGTATAATTTTATGGCGTTACACATTAACTCGTAAAAATAATATTAACTAGTTCATAATATTTTGTAGAATTAATTCGAAACTAATTAATTTGATTTGTTTGTTGAACTTGTTTTGTATGATCACTTATGAATTTGATTTTTTAAGTCAAATTGTTTAATGGGTTTAATTTTTTATAATATCAAAATTATTATATATTTATTTTATTTTTTTTAAAAAAATGATGTTTTATATTATTTACAATATATTAAAATGAGAATTATATTTTATATATAAAATAGCCTTTAGATATTTAATGTCCATTATTTTAGTAAACATAATTTTTTTTTTTTATGCTTAAATAATAAATTAATATATACATCTTATTATAATTATTACATTTATAATTAATATTTGCAGAAAAGACAGAATAAAGACAAAAGATAAAAAGTTTGGCACGCAACTCAAAGGATAGAACGAGACCCAAATGCATATCCCAAATTGATTCTTTTTTTATCTTTTATTTTCTTCTAATATATTAAAATTGATTTCATAAGATGATTATTGATTCATTTAATAATTCTAAATATATATATATATATATATATATATATATATATATATATATATATATATATATATATATATATATGTAATGAAGTTTAAGAATACAAAGTAAACCCATCTCCAGTGTTGGTTAATTTTTTTTAATATCTTAGGCTGGTATTGGTATTGATTTAAATTAAATAATGTTTTGAATTTTTGTTTAGTTATATATATAATAACAAATTTAAATAATTAATAGTTCAAATTTAATTCTACTACAATTTCAGATCCAAACATACCCAATTTATTATATTTATATTGTAATTCCTTTGAAATAAACCATGTTAAACATATGATATTAGGGGAAATGACAATATTAGCCAACATAAATAGTTAAAAACAAAAACAAACCCAATAGCCAAGTTTTATAACTATATATATCTTCTTCTTCTTTTTTTTGTATGATAAGTTAAATAATTCATTAAAGAGCTCAATGAAGCAAATTTCGAAAACAAATTGTTATCACTACAAATTTAACAAGGCTTGTTTGGATAGAATTATTTGATTATCTTGTCAGAGAAAAAAATAATAATTGGTAATGATTTTAAAGAATTGACAAAAAAAAATAATATTAATATATATAAAGAAAATAATAGTTTAAAAAAACATGATATTTTAATTTTTTGATTAGTGTATTAAGTAATATGGTAAATAAGAAGGAGAATGAAATAATGTTGGAGTGATTTATGTTAGTTGAATAACTCAAATTGATGAGTCATCAAATAGGGTCGAAGTCATAGAATTAAAGCGTAACATTAAAATAAAAAATAGTACTTTGAAGCATTTAATATCATTGAGCTATTTTAGTACCAGATTTATTTTTTCAATTATTTTAAAAAATTATTAAAGTAAAATGATTTTTGGCATTTGATAAAAAAAAAATGTAAGTAAAATAGATTAACTTTATTTAGCATTGAATTTATTTAGCATTGAATTGTATTATTAACTTCTTCTTTTTTATTATTTATCTTATTTTGTTCATTTTGGTTGAATTCTTTACATTTTTTGATATTTTTAAAATATAAGAAAATAAAAATAATAAAAAGTTAGTATTTTAAATGGTTATACATAATGTATGAATAATAATAAAATTGTATACACATTGTTTTATTTGTTATTTTAATCTAAAGATTTATAACATAATCGTACAAGTAAAAAAATATTACTTTTGACATGTCGAAAATTTTTCACTTGTTTTTTCAAATTTCAAAATGTCAGCAAATGCAACTTTTTAAGTAAGGGCGTGTGTCTTGTTAAATTATTAATTTATTAAATTTGTTGCATTTGTTTTTAATTGTTCCCAGGACTCGATTATTTAAATAATTCAACTCATTCAAATATCTTTATAAAGAGTTAGGCCATGTTCTCTTTGAGATTTTTTTTTAAAGAGTTAGACCACGTTCTCTTTGGGTTTTTTAAAAAATTCATTCAAAATCAATTTTCCAATCAATCATTTATTAACAATCACATCACTCATTTCATCAACCAAAATACTAAAATATCATTTATTTTAAATTATTATTTTTATTTTATTCATATATATTAATACCTTTTAAGTTTTTTTTCTCAAAAAATAATCATCAGAGCATCCCCATCCTTCTACCCATACATAGGTACAAATATGTGCCACATCAGCAGCCACATCACAAATAAATTATACCTCTTAATTTATACCTCTATTCCCCAACCATCTCAAGTACAATTGTGGTCCTACCATCCACATCATCTAATTCATACAATATTTTTTAATTCAATAATTCAAGTAATCTTGTTTTATTTTTTATTATACTAATTTGTTTAAATTAATAAAACTAATATTTATAAATTATATTAAAAAATTAAAAAAAATCAATAATTTTTAAAAATAATTTAGGAAATTATTATCACAATAATACTTGAAAAAAATAGACTACTAAATCATATTTTGTTAAATAAAAAATTAAATAAAACGGTTTATTTTTTAAAATTTTTAAATGTTTATTTTTTTGTATAAAAAAGTGGGGGTGGGGACCACTTTTTTTTTTTTTGACTTTTTCTCATTTGTAACCAGTAGCAAAACTTTGCTACTCAATTTTCTCTCTCCTAATTTGTACCCATCTCCCCATTAGTGTACCCAGGTACAAATTTTGTCCACATCAGATTTGTACCTATCGATGGGGATGCTCTCACATCTTCAAAATCATAACCAATCATTACTTTTTTCCCTCTCTAGGTTTTTACAAAACCCCAATCCGAACAAAGCCTTAAATATTATCTTAGGCTTTGTTCGTTTGAGTTTTTCAAATAACTTAACCCACTCAAATATTTTTTCACTTTCCAATCACATCACTCAATTTATTACCCAAAATTACCATATATTTTAAATTATTATTATTATATATTAATACTCTTTCAGTAATTTTATCAAAAATATTTTCAAACCTTCTCAAAATCATCATCAATCATTATTTATTTTTTCCTTCTAGATTATTACAATAACCTCAATCCGAACAAGGCCTTATATAGAGTCAACTCTCAAGCATAAAAGGTGAACACTTTAACCGCTAAAATAATTTTATTATTTTGTGTATGTATATATATTTTGTATTTAATATTTATTACTAATTAATTAATTTTTATATTAAATATATATATATATATATATATATATATGATAAGAGAAGAAATGTATAATAAAAGATAAAATGTATTTATATAAATTAACAATGAAAAATAATATAATATAATATATATAAGGTAACTACATTTAATATATATATATATAAATTATTAATAAAAAATATATATTTTATAATTAGTGAGAATATATATAATTAATGAGGAAAAAATTAATTAAGAAAAAAAAATATAAGATAAAATATATTTATAATCTTTAAAATCTAAAATTTAATTAAGAAAAAGAGTATAAGAGATGAGAGAGAAAATATATGATGACGACTTGGATTATACTTGATAATGATGTGGATTAATGTTGTGTTTGTTGACTTTATACATTATTATTATTATTATTATTATTATTATTATATATATATATATATATTACTAATTAGTTAATGAGAGATGATAAACTCAACAATTAATCAGCGAAGCAAGACCACAAATCCTACGTGGTAGTGGTAGGCCACGTGGGTAGGAGAGGGATTTTTTTTAAAATATATAATATTAAAAAAGTTTCAGTTTCCTCTCTTTATTTTATTTTTCTTTTCATTTTCGGCGACCTCTCTCTTTCTTCTCTAGCGATTTCGCTCTCCGGCTTCCGTGACTTCTTTTCTTCTCTTCATCGTCGTCCGATCGAAAATGGTAAGTGTTTTCTCTTTCCTTCGTTTTCTCTTCCCTTCATTTCGAAAATGGTGAGTGTTTCATACTACTTCTCTTCTTTTCAAGCTGGTCCATGTTCATCGTCCGACTATATTCCAAGGTAAATAAATACAAAATGTTATCCATCTTTTTAGAAACGGATCTGTTTAGCGATTAAGTTTAGCTTCATTTTGGGTTTAGCTGTAGAAATGATTTCGAATAAGATTGTAAAAAAGTGATTTTGATATATTATCGATTAGGGTTTAACTTCATTTTGGGTTTAGCGGTAGAAACGATTTCGAATAGGGTTGTAAAATAGTTATTTTGATATTTTAGCGATTAGGGTTTAGCGCAGAAACATTTTTTTATATCAATATTCTGTTTAACGATTAGGGTTTAACTGCATTTTGGGTTTAGCTGCATAAACGATTTCGATTAGGGTCGTAAAAAAGAGTCCCGAAACTACCATTTCTAGTCTCGAAATCACCATTTCTTGTCCCAAAATCATCATTTCTTATCCTGAAACCAATATTTCTTGTCCTGAAACTACCATTTTTAGTCCCAAAATCACCATTTCTTATCCCGAAACTACGATTTCTTGTCCAGAACTACAATTTCTTGTCTCAAAACCACAATTTCTTATCCCAAAATCACAATTTCTTGTCCCGAAACCACAATTTCTTGTCCTGAAACCACAATTTTTTGTCCCGAAACCACTAATTATGGTCCTGAAATCATCATTTCTTGTCCCGAAATAACCATTTCTTGTCCCTAAACCACTATTTCTTGTCCCGAAATCATCTTTTCTTATCCCGAAACCACAATTTATAGTCTTAAAATCACAATTTCTGGTCCCAAAATCACCATTTCTTGTCCTGAAACCACTATTTCTAGTCCCGAAACCACCTTTTCTTATCTTGAAACCACCATTTCTTGTCCCCGAAACTAAAATTTATAGTCCTAAAATCACCATTTCTAGTCCCGAAATTACCATTTCTTGTTTTGAAATCACCATTTCTAGTCCCGAAATCACCATTTCTAGTTTCGAAATCACATTTTTTGTCCTGAAATCATCATTTTTTGTCTCGAAACCACCATTTCTAGTTATGAAACTATAATTTCTAGTCCCAAAATTACCATTTCTTGTTCCGAAATCACCCTTTATAGTCCCGAAATCACCATTTAGGACCCGCAATGGTGATTTGGGGCCTTGAAGTGGTTATTTCGGACCCAAAAAATGGTTTTTATAAGATCTTTTATGTCTAGTTAATTTCTTTTTTAAACCAATGATCTTATTGTGATGTTAATTTTATTTGCAAGTCATGTATGAAAATCCAGATTTTCTTATTGATCAAGTTAATGAATAAATGAGATTATTCGAGATCTCCTGAAATGTATAATAAGTTGTATTCTAAAGGTGCTATAAAGGACAAATTGTAACTTTGTAAATTATTAAAGTTTTTAATTATGTAAATTTCTTGTTGACGCTTCTTCATACTACCCTTATTTTCCATAAACATCATCTATTTCTTTACTCTTTATTAATCCTCTCTCCCTAAGTTTAGCAATCCAATCATTTTCAAATCTAGTGAAAGAAAATAGTTTACTTGGAAGTCATGAGTGAAACTAGACCATGGGGATCCTTGCTCCATCGATCATCTATGGATTTTGTATAAAAACAAAGCAATGAAGAGACAATCAAGTTTACTAAAAATTTTTGAGCAAATATTATATATATATATATATTCTTTACAATAAACCAACATCACAACTCAAATGTAATCTATTCTCCGGACCTCTCAAGTGATGACTCATTAACATACACCTGAGTAATGATCAAAAGAGAAAGTTAAGGATAATAATGATGTCGAGATAATCACGTGTAGTGTTGCTGATGTTGCTTATGTTCTCTGCATTTGATTCTTCTTCTTTAAAAAATTGTAGTAGATGAATAATCTTCTCAACTTCTAATGAAGATGGTGACAGTTCAATCATCTATTCAAAAACCCAACAATGTTTCAAGTTTAAGAAGAATCAAGAAAGAATGGAGAAATTTTTAATTAGGGCAAACCATATGAGATTCCAATGATCTCAAATAATTCAATAGATCATTGTTATTCTTCACATTTGCTTGTTTCTTAGAATCCACTTCCTTGTTAACCATAGATAATGGTGATTTTGGAACCAGAAATGGTGATTTCGGGACCAAAAATGATGATTTTGGGACTAGAAATTGTGATTTTGGGATTAAAAATGGTGGTTTCGGAACTAAAAATGATGGTTTTGGGACTAGAAATGATGGTTTTAGGACCATAAATGGTGGTTTTATGACAAGAAATTGTGGTTTCGGGACAAAAAATAGTGGTTTCAAGACAAGAAATGGAAGTTTCGGGACTAGAAATAATGATTTCGGGACTAGAAATTGTAATTTCGAGACCAAAAATAGTGATTTTGGGACCAGAAATTGTGATTTCGGGATAAAAAATGGTGGTTTCAAGATAAGAAATTATGATTTCGGGACCATAATTAGTGGTTTTGGTACCAGAAATGGTGGTTTTAGGACAAGAAATTGTGGTTTTGAAACAAGAAATTGTGGTTTCGGGAAAAAAAATGATGATTTTGGGAGAATAAATTGTGGTTTCAGAACAAAAAATGGTGGTTTTAGGATAAGAATTGATGATTTTGGGACCATAATTAGTGGTTTCGGGACTAGAAATGGTAGTTTCGGGACAAGATATAGTGGTTTCGGGATAAAAAATTGTGGTTTCAGGACAAGAAATAGTGGTTTCGGAACAAAAAAAACGATGATTTTGGGAGAAAAATTGTGGTTTCGGGACAATAAATAGTGGTTTCGGGATAAGAAATAGTGGTTTTGGGATAAGAAATTATGATTTCGGGACTAGAAATGGTGATTTCGGGACTAGAAATGGTGATTTCGGGACTAGAAATGGTGATTTCGAGACAAGAAATGATAGTTTTTGAACAAGAAATTGTAATTTTGTGACTATAAATGGTAGTTTTGGGACAATAAATAATGATTTTGGGACCATAATTAATGGTTTTGGGACAAGAAATGATGATTTCGGGACCATAATTAGTTGTTTCGGGACAAGAAATTATAGTTTTGGGATTAGAAATTGTGGTTTCGGGACAAGAAATGACGATTTCGGGACCAGAAATTGTGGTTTTGGGACAAGAAATATTGGTTTCAGGACAAAAAATTTGGGTTTCGGGACAAAAAATGGTAATTTCGGGACTAAAGAGGTAGTTCTGGGACAAGAAATAGTAGTTTCGGAACAAAAAAATGATGATTTCAGGATAAAAATGGTGGTTTTGGGACTAGAAATGGTGGTTTCAGGACTCTTTTTTAAAACCCTAATCGAAATCGTTTATGCAGCTAAACTCTAATCGCTAAACAGAATATTGATATAAAAAATGTTTCTACGCTAAACCCTAATTACTAAAATATCAAAATCACTATTTTATAACCCTATTCAAAATCGTTTCTACAGCTAAACCCAAAATAAAGTTAAACTCTAATCACTAAAATATCAAAATCACTCTTTTACAACCTTATTCGAAATTGTTCTACAGCTAAACCCAAAATGAAGCTAAACCTAATAGCTAAACAGACCCGTTTCTAAAAGGATGGATATTATGGTGTATTTATTTTCCTTAGAATCTTGTCGGACGATGATTCTGAACCAACTTGAAAAGAAGAGAAGTAGAATGAAACACTTATCATTTTCGAAACGAAGGGAAGATAAAACGAAGGAAAGAGAAAACACTTATCATTTTTGATCGGACGATGATGAAGAGAAAAGAAGAAGTCGCAGAAGTCGGAAAACGAAATCGCCAAAGAAAAAAGAGAGATATCACCGGAAATGAAAAATGAAAAGAATAAAGAGAATAAAGAGAGTGAATTGAAATGTTTTTTAATATTATATTTAAAAAAAAAATCTCTCTCCTACCTACGTGGCAGACCACGTAGGATTCGTGGCCTTATTTTCGCTGATCATTCGTTGAGCTTATCCTTTCCTTTTTCTTAGTTGATTTTTATATTAAATATATATATATATAATGAGAGAAATTGTATAAGAAAAGATAAAATGTATTTATATAAATTAATGATGAAAAATAATAATAATATAATATATATATATATATAAATTATTAATAAAAAAATATATATTTTATAATTAGTGAATATATATATATATATATATATATAATTAATGAGGGTGGAATAATTAAGAAAGAAAAAAAATATAAGATAAAATATATTTATAATTTTTAAAATCTAAAATTTAATTAAGAAAAAGAGAATATGAGAGAGAAGAGAGAAAATATCTGATGATAATGTGGATTATACTTGATGATGATGTGGAGTGGTGCTTATTGACTTTAAGCATCACTGTGTATATAGATTATTTTTAGTTAGCTCTTGTAGAACTAAGAATGAATAGCAACTTAATTGTTTCTTTTATAATCTATTTGTAACTATCTTTGTTTATCAATAATTGGGTAATTATACTTACCCTTATCATTGTCGAAATCCTAAGAATGTAGAACCATACCTACTACAATAAATAATGACACTAATCACATTAATTACGATGTCAATATTCTAGGAAAATTAATGTTAAATATCGAAGATGTCACATTTTGTATCCTTGAATTTTTCTACATTAATTCGACATTTCTATTTTGAATTCTATTTTCAATTTCTATGAATTGCCATATGATAAGTTTCTAGACTTGTTTAAGTTAGTTCATCCAAATCACATTGAGTAAACCCGTGAATCCACTTCCTTTTGTGATATGTTGAAATGACTCATCTAAATTTTAAAATTTACTTTTGGGTGATTTTTAGTGGTTAAAATGGTTTATAAGGTTGTTGATATATGTGGACTTTCGAAGTGAGCCCCACGTTCAACGCTCCACCTATCATAATGTTTACTATAAGAACCCTTGATTAGGTTAATCCGAAACTACTACATTGAAGTGGGCCCCACGTTCAACGCTCCACGTATCATAATATCATACTCTTTGAACTATTTTTCCTTCGTGTATATTTTTCATAAAAATGTTTTATTTTTTGAAATAAGTCAAAAATATAAATTATGACATTTAATCAATTATAATTTTCTTAGAAGATTTTCATGCGTAGATTGCACTCCTAAGTATAAACATATTTACTTTTAGATGTAAAATCTTTCATTTAATAATATCAATATATCATTTGATAACAACATAATATTTTATATAGTGCAATTCACATCCTTAATGAATTTAATCATTGTTATCATAATTTTCAACGACAAAAATATTGTACAAAATTCTCGTAATGAAATAAATTTTATTGTCTTTATGATATATATAATTGTCACATTCATTTTTAGACAAATTATGATCAAATTTTCATATCATTATTATAAAAAATTTTACAAGTCATTAGGGTTATGCAAAAAAAACCGGAAAACCGATAACCCAACTGAATCGATAACTTACCGATTTCATTTTACCGGTTTATTGGTTAACCGGTTCTAACGATTCTGATTAATCGGTTTTTTACCGGTTAAACGGTTCGGTTTTCGGTTGAACTATTTTTCTAGCGGTTTAACCGGTAAACAAGTAATAATTTAATCATATACATTTATATCAGTTATTTTTTAAATATTAGATATATTATAAATAATATATATATATATATATAATTTTAAATTATAATTTATATAATAGAGACAAATAAAGAATTTAAAAAAAATTATTTAATAAGTTTAATATTTAATATTATTTTGTTATACTTATTATTTAATAAATAAGATAACTATTATTATAAATATTTAAATGAATAAATCATTTATACATAATATATATATATATATATATATATATAATTTTATATATAATTAAAAATACCTCTATAAAATACATAATAATTAATTAAAAGATAAGTTATTATAATTAATTAAAATATTAATCATTTATCTTTAATCAAATATAAAAATTGTATAAATAATTATTTAGGTCATCAATTATTGATTTTCTAATTAATTAGACTAGCTTTAACTTTTTATAAAAAAAAAAAATTATCATTTAAAATACACAAAATTTTATGACAAATTTCAAAATTATCTTATTAAAACAATATATCATAAATCTTTATATTTATAATATATATATATATATATATAAATAAATGGCTAAATAATCCTACATAATGAAATGAATCATCATATTATTAGCTAATATGCATTATATATATAAATAATCGATTAATAACACAATCAAATAAAATATGACTATAAATATATTTCATATTTTAATTGAAACACTTACATTTATATTGCCATGTTTTAATAATAATCGACATGAAACGACTATACATGCTCAAAACAAATATAGGTAGATTGTTCTCACCGAAACAATTCTTGCAAAGATAATTTTGACTAACATAGTCGTGTCTCTAACACAAACAATTTTTTTAATCTCCTTATACCAATGACATTCATTCTCTGTCATGATTAATCACATAATTTATATATAAATAATTAAAATACCTCAGAATATTAATAACAACATCATTTTGATAAATTAAATTTCTACGTAATAAGAAATTGTTAGAATCCCACTAAAATTGGAGATGTTTTATTTTATAGAATTGAGTTTGTGTTCTTAGATTGTTTTATTCTCCTTTAATCAAATTCAATAAAAAATAAATACAGATTTGTATTTGTATTTTCTGTATTTAATAAAAATTGTAAAGCCTAAACTATAAAAAAAAAATCTAAAAATTTTGGTTGTACATTATATTTTATTATAAGTTTGAGGTGAATGTTAATCCGTGAAAAATAGTTGATATAATTATAAAGTATAAACTTATTTAAGGACTTCAATGTACTTTTACTTAATTACCCTACTAACTAGGTTAAAACTGGACCGGACCCAGGCCCAATATGATTTTTTAACCTAATTATATTTTTTCTAGTAGGCGCCGCCGTCTCCTCCTTTCTGAAGTCTATAAAAGAAAACAGTAACCATAGAGGATACATATCAATATTTTAGAAACTGAGTTCTAATTAGAAGATGAAAGATGAAAAGAGTTTTGGATACGGAGTTGATGTCTATTGTTGCTGCAGGAGAGTGATATCAGTAAACGTCCATGATGGTTTATATAGTTTAAAACATTTGTTTTCAGAAAGATGGGTGAGTTAGATTTCTTTTGTTTGATTTTCTATCATAAATGTAAAAACTATATACTAAAATAATTTTTTCTCCATGGTTTGAAAAACAGACTTTCTATGGACAGATTTGATCAATTGGTTAGAGAGCACAACAAGAAAGAATTAGAAGACATGTCTGTATTCAAAGACCAATGAATCGTGGTAAAGAAATTCCAAATGCATGCCCATATACTAATATTTTGGGTGTACCGCCAAATCCATTATGGGACTGCATGGAAAATTCACAAATCAAGAGGATTTTCTTTATTGTTCTAAATGTAGTTTTATGTATTTATTTTATAGATTGAAGTTTGTGTTCTTAGATTGTATTATATTGTAATGATAAAAAGTTATAATGAAATTTATATTTCTTTTGCCAATAAGTTATCTATCTTTAATTTGGTATGTTGTATAGTACATTTTTTTATATAAGATAATATGATTCAACAGTTTTGGCAATAAGTTTTCTATTTTTAATATAATTTTTAAATTATATATATATATTAAATATATTATTTATTTTTATATTATATATTAAATATTAAATCTGTTATATAACTTTTTATAATTTTGTAAAAATATATAATTTTTTAAAAAAATTTAAATATATATTAAGGCTCAAGGCCGGAATCAAGGGTGCAAAAAAAATCGGTAACCCAACCAAACCGATAGTTAATCGGTTTCATTTTAACGGTTTATTGGTTAACCGGTTTTAGCGGTTCCGGTTAATTGGCTTTTTTTAGCGGTTCCGGTTAATTGGTTTTTTATCGGTTAAACGGTTCGGTTTTTAGTTTCCCTATTTTTCTAACGGTTTAACCGGTAATAATTTAATTATATATTTTTATATTTTATAATTTGTATTAGTTATTTTATAAATAATTTTTATAGAATAATTTTTAAAAAACATTATAATCTATATAAAATTTTACAAAATATTATAAAACATTATTAAAATATGTAAAATTGTTATTAGGAATTATAAATTAATAAAATCAAAATAGTTAAGCAAATTAAAACTTGATATCTTCAAAGTTCAACCTTCACTTTATGTTTGAACTTTCTCTCCAACACGTCCAATAAGGAAACACCTAAAATCAAAGTTATAAATTATAATTTACCGATTCTACTTCCCGTTATATCGGTTGAGAAGGGGATTTTATCTTATTCGTTTATACATGGTTGGTCAAAAACTAATCGATATAATGAATTTGAATTTTCTCAAGGAACATATAAAACCTAATAGAATAGCTATAAAATATATTATATTGTTACAATAAAATTATATATTATAGCATATATTCCTAAATATATCAATAAAATATATTATTATAATATAATATATTATAATAGAGAAAAAAAAGATGGAGATTGGTATAATATGTAAGTACAAACAGTAATTTAAAAAAAATATTTTATAAATTTATTATTTAATTAAAAAAATTGAATTATCGGTTCCTAGTTAAACCCGGTTAACCGACCAGAACCGAACAAAACCGGTAGTACTAGAACCAATACCATTAACGGCCAGTTAACCGATTTGTAATATAAAAGCTAAAACCGGTATTAACCAGAACCGTTTAACTAGTTAACCGGTTAACCGACCGATTGAACACCCCTAGATTCTATAAAGGGGAAATTTGACGAAATGACCCCAAACATAGGGTTATTTGACCTGGTGGTCACTTGATAACTTTATTTGCTCTCGTGGTCACTTTTATTTTTTTGGACGAAATTACCCTTTTCGCGTTTCGTGAAGGGATTTTTTTATATAAATACTTAAATTTTTTCATTTCGTCATTTTCTTTCTCGCTCTCCTCTCTCTTCTCGCGACGGCACGGCGGCGACGAAACCACAGCGAAACCCTAAACCTAAACGAACACATTATACCGATTGACGACGAAAACACGTTCTAAGATCAGGTGATTGGATCGATTTATGTTTTATTTTCATTATATTCATCTTCAAACCTAAACCATGAGGTTTTCTTATTATTCATCTTATTGTTCATTGTGGCTGTTCATCTTGTCGATGATGAAGTTGATGATGCTCTGATTCGGTTCCGTTTCAAGGAAGATTCATTTGATTCTTGTGACTTCACGTTTTGTGAAGGGCTTCACATTTCGCGAAGGCCCATCGCGTTACGCGAAGCGGCACGGTCGACACGCGAAGCGGCACAATCATCACGCGAAGACACACAGCGTTACTCGAAGCGGCACGGTCGACACGCGAAGCGACACAATCATCACGCGAAGACACATCGCGTTACGCGAAGCGGCACAGTCCACACGCGAAGCGGCACAATCATCACGCGAAGACACATCGCGTTACGCGAAGCGGCACAGAGTTGTACTTAGATTTGTGTAAAACATCAAATTCGATTCCTAATGTCATACTCTTCAAATAATCGTTTTTTGCTTAATTTCCTTTTCAAATCGAACATTACAATCTCATTTATGTAGCAAGTGTGTATGATTTATGTTAAAAATCTTGTCTTGAAATAAATTATAGAAATATATATAAAATGATGTACAAATAAATGAAACAAATAAAATATATGAAGAACGAAATCACCGATTGAGATGTTGATTCAAGGCATGTGTTAAACACATTTCCCTTAAAATAATTTCATCGTCTCTCATTTGTGCTGGAGCTTATCGTAGATGGCTGTCTCCCAGGGTACAACGAATCCAGTAGTGATTCTGCACTGAAATCACTACTCGTCGAGCTTGATCAGTGTACCTGAACTATCACTAGGTTTCAATGGAAAATATCGAGCGAAGAACTCGAAGAACACTCACAAAATAAGAAGAGGGCTTTTGGAATTCTAGAGTGAAAAAAATTAAGAATGAACTGAGTTTTTGATTAAAGATGAGAGGTCTTATATTGTTGAAAAGTTAAACCACTAAATAAAATCATCATTTGATCCAACGGTTGACATTGTTTGCCTCTTCATTACCTTAACGTTTTTCTCTTCATTATAGAGTAATTGTTTGCCAAAACAATTAAGGCATTTACAATTCAATACTAACGTTACATGTTACATGGTTTTCCAATTTGTTAATAATAATATAAATTATCATAATAAATAATAATAATAATAATAATAATAACAAACTCATGTAAGTTACACTACAAATTAACAACATTTTGTTAATTGGTCATCAAGGCATTTTAGATCAATTAATTTAAATTAATTGATTTAAATTATACATTTTGATCAAATTTCACCCTTTAAATCACGTTTGAATTTCATGTGAATTTGATTTGATTTTATTACCCACATTCTAATTTCTATTCATTAATGGAATTTATAGAATTAGATTAAAAATTCCAACAATTCCCCATATTAATGAAAATTGAAAGATTAACCCGGTGAAAGGTTCAACAGTTGAATTGTACATAGGATAGGTAGGTGTAACCCTTTGAACCTTCCCTTATGAAAGTATATAACTTTACTAGCCGATTAGTAGACTCGATGTCCTTGAACTATTCTGCCATTTGTGTAAGCGATTACACACTTTCACATAGAATTCTCTCTGATACATGACAAGCTCTCATGGTTGTGTCCATTTTGGCCATAGAACACACGCCTGGTTCTGTGAGAGGGTCTAGAACTGAGCCGTGCAATTCTTTCGAAGCGGCCCTACTTCTCCCTCACATATGTGATCTCTTTACTCACAAAGAATCATTAAAAGCGATATGCTTATCCTCGTCAAAATATATATTGTTTCCTTATAAGATTAATCCAATAATAACTTTCAAGTCAATATAATTAGGTTGTCCCATTGAACCTAGTTCTTGGGATTTTCAGTCTGCATAGGTTGAGTTTTCCTTCGTAACAACTTATAGTAGGCTAATGTCTCAAAAGACTTCAAACTATCTCTCTATTCAATAATCTGATTAGTGGATCCACAATGTTATCTTTGACTTATATAGTCAAATTTGATAACTCCATTAGAGAGTATAGTCTAATGACATTATGTCTAAGACGTGTATGTCTAGACTTGTCATTGACTCTAAGCTTGTCCAATTTCAAATTACTATCATAATAATTAGAAATTTATGTTGGTACATTCTTAGTTAACCTTGGAACATCTTCTAATAAGAAGCATAGTCATTCGTACATGCTTATCATTTAATTTGTTTTATGAAAATATTGTTTACTTTACTAACTAGTAGACAAAATGTCTTTGAACTATTCTGCCTTCGTGTAAACGATTATATATTTTACATATAAATATTTTATTTTTCGACATAAGTCAAAAATATAGATTATAATATTTAATCTATCCATCATAAGTTTATTAGAAGATTTCCATACGTATATTGCACTTCTAAGTGTAAACATATTCACTTTTAGACGTAAAGTCTTTCATTTAATAATATCAATATATCATTTGATAACAACATGATATTTCGTGTAGTGTAATTCTTATCCTTAATGGATTTAATCATTTTTATCGTAATTTTCAACGATAAAAATATCGTACAAAAAACACGTAATGAAATAATTTTCATTGTCTTCATGATATATATAATTGTCACATCCACTTTTTAATAAAAATATGATGAAATTTTCTTATCATTATTATAAAATTTGTTATAAGTCATATCAAGACTTTATAAACTTTCATTTTCATTTATTTCATAAATTTTTTTTGAAGACATTGATTTTTCAAAAATTTTATGAAAGTAATGTAAAAATATGACACGTTTCTTGATTTCAAAATCCTCAAATTTTAAATATTGATTTGAGCACCAACTCGGCAAATATAAACAAGACATTTTCTTGTTATTTTCTTTCCTTTTGTAAAGTTGCGCAACTTTATCTTTTATATAAAACATATTTCTCTAACAATAAATTATTTTTTTATTTATCATAATATACACAATTATTTTTGTGTTATAATCAATAAAAATATTTGCCCCCACATTCGTGTTGGTACCCTTTTTTAAATCACACACTTATATGATTTAAATCAATGATTTTCTAATTAAGAAATTGTCACACAATTCTTTTACAAATTTCTTTTGTTATACTTATCATACAATGAATAAGATAACTATTTCATAAATATTTAATTGAATAAAATATAATTTCTATACAAGACATTAGAATGTTTATTCATATATAAATCATTCTTCACATAATCTCTACATAAGAAATTAAAATATTTAATCTATTAAAATATTTATTTCAACACTTAATTTCTATCAAAGAAATTAGAATATTTAATCAAATAAATATTCACCATATCACATGATTTCTACAAAAGAAATCATAATGTGTCAAGCATCTTTAGACGAAGCCGCTTAAACATTTATTTTCGGTTGCATATTTGCATCCCGCAATATCGGCACGTTTGTCACATTATTCTCAAATCAAAAAAAAGACTTTCCTTGTAATTATTTGATTTCAAAATCATCAAATTAAGTAAGTCTTAATGATGCGTTGATCAATGTATATCAAATATATTATATTAAACCAAAATTAATATATCCATATATATGATATTGTATATTATTGCTTCATTAACTTTAGTCACCACAACAAAACAACTATAATATATATAGTCAATAACATAGAAACGTAATCAAATAAATAATATGTCATATATTATTAAATATATATATATATACAATTTCATTTATCATTAAAAATACATTTAAAAAATACATGATAATTAATTAAAATATTAATTATTACACTTAATTATAATGTTGACCATTTATCTTTAATCAAATATAAAACTAACTAATTATATAAATAAATATTCATGTCATTAATTATTCGTTTCTTAATTAATTAGATGACCTTTAACATTCTATAACAGATTTTTGTTAATCAAAGAACTCATGATTTGTGATAAATTTCAAAATTATCTATTAAAATAAAAATAGATAGAAAATAAATCTTAATTTATATATGTATATAAATTTATAGATAATCATACTTATTATGAATAATATGAATCATCATATTAATAGCTAATATGCATGATTTATATTAATAATCAATTAGCACATAATCAAATTAAATATAACTATAAATATATTTCATGTCTTAATCAAAATACTTACATTGCCATATTTTGAACAATAATCGACGTGAAGCGAGTATGCACTCTCAAAATAAATTTGGATAGATTGTTTTCACCGAGACAATTTTTGCAAAGATAATTTCGACTAACATAGTCGTATATCTTTAAATGCATGATTAGAATAAGTTTTAACACAAACAACTTATTTAATCTCATTATACATATGATCTTCATTTTCTGTCATTATTAATCACATAATTTCTATAGAAGAAATTAAAATGCTTCAAAATATAAATGATAAAGTCATTTTAAAAAATTAAATTTCTACATGAGAAATCGTTAAGTGCCCTATTTTATTTCATAATTTCTACACAAGAAATTAGAATCATTCTAACATCCATGGTTAAAATCTTTTTGACAGATCAAATTTCTATATAAGACATTGTTATGGGCACTCATTCATCTCATAATTTCTGCCTAAGAAATTGGAATATTTCAATTTCAACGACTATAATCATTTTAACAAGTCTGATTACTATAAAGAAATCATTTATCATTCCATTCATCTCATAATTTCTATACAAGAAATTGGAATGGTTTCAACGTTAATGACTAATGTCATTTTATCACGTCCGATTTCTATAAAAGAAATCAACGTAAATGACTACTGTCATTTTATCACGTCCGATTTCTACAAAAGAAATCAACGTAAATGACTACTGTCATTTTATCATGTCTGATTTCTTTTGATTTCTACAAAATAAATCATCTCATCAACCGGATTCGAACAAGGGACCTCCCTTCTATCTAGGGATGGCAATGGGGCGATTCGGGGCGGGGAATGCATTTACCATCCCCGCACCGTTTTTGTTTCGGGGATTTTTTTAATACCATCCCCGCCCCGTTCGATTTTATTCGATTTCGGAGAATCCCCACGGGGCACCGTTAATAAAATATTTTTAAAAAAATAATAAAATTGTAAAATAAAATTATATAAATGGATTTTCTTAATACAATATATATTGAAATATATTGAAAGTTTATATTTTTATAAAGAAATAAACTTAAAACTTTTATAAAATATAGTGAAGAAATAAATATAATTGTGATTTAATATATTTAATTATATTTATAGTGTTCGGGGTAGAAACATGATGAGATCGGGGCGGGTTCGGGTCGGGGAAACAAATACCATCCCTGCCCCATTTCCGTTCGGTTTCGGGGAAAAACTATCCCAAACGGGACAATTCGGTTCGGTTTTCACGAGACAATTTCAAATTGTCATCCCTACTTCCATCACGCACCATTGCATCCGAACTTTGAACCACTGCGCCAATGCACCTTTCATCATTGTACTACTTTTATGACCTTTTGTATCTTCAATTAGAAGAATCTATTTATTTTCTTTTACTCAACTCTGTCAATAAACAAATATATACACACATTTTAAAATGATATCTTAATACCATAATAAAATATAGTATGTAAAATAATATATAAATAAATAGATCATCTCTCCTTATTTAGGGGATGCTTGGTTCAAATAGAGGAATAGGAATATGATTGGGATTGATAGATGTGTGGAATAGGAATAGGTATGATTGATAGAAGTGTAGTGTTTGGTTAAGAGTTTTAATCATTCCTATTCTCATTGATAACGTTTGAATTTATAAGAGAAAAGTTATAAATATAATTTTGTTATTAAAATTACGATTATTTTTAATTTTTTTATTAAATTAAAAATTAAAAATATTATTATTTTTATAACATTTAAAATATATACAATATTTAAGTGACATAATTTAATAAAATATAAAGATTTAATATTTTTTCATATTAATTATATATTTTTAAAATAAAAATAAAATACTTATAACAACAAAAAAAAATGTTATGTTTCAATTTTTTACTAATTATAAATAATTAATTATCTATTAAATATAACTAATATAAGACAAGTTTTTTAAATATTATATATTAATATATTAATAGTAGATAAATAAATTTAAATTAAATATAATATTTTATTTAATAATATATTATAACATGGTATAATTTTTTTAATAATAAATTTTATTAAAATATTTCATATTTAACTTTTTTTAATATTTTTTTTATATAAAATTGCTATTTTATTTTTAGTTTTATATTTTAATTAATTTATTTATTTTTATTATTAATATATAATATTTAAAATTAATTATATTATTATTAGTTATTGTAATTATTACTAAAATTTTATTTTAAATGATTCCTTAATATTATTTAAATAATTGAAATTATTTATTCATAAATAATTAAAAATTTATTATTATGTTAATTATAAAATATATATGATATTATAATTATAATTATGAGAGAGAAAATATGAGAGTGGAGATAATGAGAGAAAAAATGTATCGGAATGTGATTCATTCCTCCCAATTTAGAAAGGATTGGATGATTCCTAAGTATACGAGAATCAAATCAATATCCTGAAATCAAAACCACCAACCAAACATCTCATTTCATTCCCTTTCTCATTCTTGAGTACAAAAAGCACGTACTAAGCATTCCCTTAATTAATTTAAGAATGCATATATTATTATTAATTATTTTAAAACTAAAACCATATGTTTCAATTATAATTAATTTTAATTACTATTAAATATAACCACTAATTTTATTTTATTTTGAAAATTATAAGTTAACCTTTTAGTTACCTTTTCATTTATTAAAAATAATAATTCTAGTAACTATCAAACTTTTAATGAAAAAGAAAACAAATTATTGTTTTCTAAATTATTTTCAAGAACACGTTTGTATAATGAATATACATCATTTTTCTTTAGAATATAAATCTACATCAACATATATTAGCTTATAAAAGTAAGCTTTCATACAAATAATATTAATAATAATTAACATTATATATATACAATAAAGACTTATCTTTATTTGTAAATTCTTTTATTCCTTTAGATGAACAACTTTATCTTATCGAAATAAGCCACCATCTCCTTTGCAACATCGCGACTCGTATTTTTGAAACATCAAAGGCAAAGATTTTCGACGGCAAAAGCTACTAAATAACTTAGCACACGATACTGTTTTAAGATTGTTAGAAATCTTGTCTTGAAATAAATTATAGAAATATATATAAAATGATGTACAAATAAATGAAACAAATAAAATATATGAAAAACGAAATCACTGATTGAGATGTTGACTCGAGGCATGTGTTAGACATATTTCCTTTAAAACAGTTCCATCGTCTCCCGTTTGTGCTGGAGCTTATCGTAGATGGCTGTCTCCCAAGGTACAATAAATCCAGTAGTGATTCTGCACTGAAATCACTACTCGTTGAGCTTGATCAGTGTACCTGAACTATCACCGGGTTTCAATGGAAAATATCGAGCGAAGAACTCGAAGAACACTCACAAAATAAGAAGAGAGCTTTTGGAATTCTAGAGTGAGAAAAATTAAGGATGAAGTGAGTTTTTGATTAGAGATGAGAGGTCTTATATTGTTGAAAAGTTAAACCACTAAATAAAATCATCATTTGATCCAACGGTTGACATTATTTGCCTCTTCATTACCTTAACATTTTTCTTTTCATTATAGAGTAATTGTTTGCCAAAACAATTAAGGCATTTACAATTCAATACTAACGTTGCATGTTACATGGTTTTCTAATTTGTTAATAATAATATAAATTATCATAACAAATAATAATAATAATAATAATAACAAACTCATGTAAGTTACACTACAAATTAACAACATTTTGTTAATTGGTCATCAAGGCATTTTAGATCAATTAATTTAAATTAATTGATTTAAATTATATATTTGGATCAAATTTCACCCTTTAATTCACGTTTGAATTTCATGTGAATTTGATTTTATTACCCACATTCTAATTTCCATTCATTAATGGAATTTATAGAACTAGTTTAAAAATTCCAACAATTTGTATAGTGTGAATGTTTTTACATGTTGTTTTGTAATTTTATAATTTTAACTAGAATTCATTGGGTGGTTCTTTATCCTCATTTGGTATGTTGCTTAAACGATTATTTTATATACAAATCTAAAATAAGTTACGTAAAAATAAAATCTCATCTTCTCGGGACCATAAGACAATATGTGAGTGTGTATGTTTTGGGTAAATGGGCAAGAGTTGGCTTGGATGTTAAGGTGCAAAAAAGAAAGTGAAAGAAAAAAGA